>NW_020230671.1:0-14886 GCF_003227715.2 Harpegnathos saltator | reverse complement strand
TGATGGAAACTAGCTATATGTGTACATACGGAGAGTATTGACGTCACGCGTGAAAAATTTGGCAGATTCTAGAACTTACGGGACTCGGCCCCCCACCATGAGACGCCGGGCTCTCGACTCTCGTGAGCACGTGCGAGCATGTTCGAGCAGGTAGGATCATTTCGAAGACAAAAACTACCCAACGATTGTTGGAACGATACCGCCGGCCTATCTTTACTCAAATATTTTTACCTGTGCGGGTCCCTCGCTTTCGAACTCGAGAGTTTATAACAGAGATTTGTTACCTCGAACTGGAAACCGCCGGGAAGAGAGAAGAGGTGAAGAGAAAGAAATGCACAATATTTTTCATAGAATTAATTCACATTTTATTTTATACATTTTTCTTAATACAGGATTGAACCTGTACACAGGGATATGATGATCTAGCGATTTACACTTACATTGACAAAAGATTTTCTTATACATTCGTACAATCAACTGATCGTTTCGTTCATAATCATTGGTAAAAAACTGTTAAACTGCTCGAGGTTATAACCCCGATACACAAAGTAAAGAAAAACACAGCAATAATGACCACAAGTCGTCGATAAGAGTCCCTGTAGCTGAAAGGTATTCCATTGGTAAGTGACGGAATTTCTTCTAAGACGCAGGAGAAATCGTGAGTCCCAGGGTGGCATCCCGTAGCTGTCGAAGTATGTGGCCGCTCCATTCCGATCGACGTAGAATGCGACCCAGTGCTGTCCCGGACGATCATGATTGTCCGTATTAGCGACTACTGCCGTCGACCTCGTCCACACCCTCGGTAGTCTGTCGGCTGGATAGACGCCTGTGTATCTAGCATTGAGATGTTGCAATGCATGTTGAATTTCGAGCGAATTCATTTTATATAATTTCGTTTACCTTGGTAACGCGATGTTATAGTCTTCGTGACTCGACGGAATGTTCCAACACAGTATTTGTCGCGTTTTCCTCTTCTTCAATCGGCGACTGTTCGTTCCCTGATTTGTCAGAATAACTATTTTCTCTGTCTTCCTCGTCAATTTTGGGGACAAACCCGGTCATATAGATGTTGTCGCGTTTCCTGATGTTGATTTGACTTTGTTCGATGAACCAGTGTTTCAATTTGTATGCATCGCGTAATGCACAATGATAACGTCTGTGTTTTCTAAATGTGAGAATGAGCAACCTTTTATTCGTTCGCTGGGTGAAAATCACTGGCCATCGGCGAGATATTCTCCAGATTATACACGTTTCGCGCTAACAAATTTTGCAAGTAGCTCGCTTTTTCCTTGCCTTTTGTCATGAAGTCACGAATATGACTCGTAATTTCACGCAAGTGCGGATAAAAATATTTTGGATTGTCTCCCCATCGTACCACTCGATTCCATGATAATTCAGCGAAAGCCAGTTATTTATCCGTCTTGATTTTTCGTTCAATTCCGCAAATGAATACTCTGGAGCTAAGATCCAATGTCCGACAAATGCCTCATTAATACCGACAATAGCCACCTCCTTGAGCACATAGGTATCGTTGCTATCGCGGAAACACTGCACTTTGATGATCACATCCATGTTCTCGGTATATTCGCAATTCTGCTTTACCGAAACTATACTCTTTACGGCTCGAAGTCAATTGAGTTCTTTTCTCAAAATTTTTACTCTGGAGGAGAATGATGTCGAAAATCTTTACACAGGAAGGGAAAAGACGAAAAGAAAAGTGGGAGATGTGTTTCTTTAACCGCTAAAATCTACAATGACTTGACGAGAAGAATCTATTTCCAACACATTTTCAAATTCAGCGTAAACTAAGCAATTGACCGTTGTTGTGAGGGCTCTTTCGAATCGTACTTCCATTCGCAAAACTACCGTATTTCACAAGGTTCCATTGCCCCGCGCAATTAGCTGACAGATCAAGAGTGAGATCAAAAGCGAAAAGAGTATAACCAGCAGGACAATCTTCTCTGGATATGGAATTAGTTTCGTTCAAAAAGTGAATGCCCGTTCCTGAGAAAAGAGTGTGATACGCCTCAGCATAGAGCATCTCATTACCAGAGAATTTGGGCTGTAACGGTCTGCTAGGGATTTGAGTACCGTCGACATACAACGAAAAGAAATTTATTCCATAATGCTGGAAATTGAATGGATTTAAATGCCGGGCATCGTTAAACGCTTTGTTATCGACAAAGCCGACAATTATGCGCTTTGGTACTTGTCCAAGAATGACGTTGTCCAGTGTCTCTCCTACGACACCGCTATGAATCGTAAATGATTTAACCTCGACTCTCGTGAGGGGGTATCTAGCAGTAGTCCTGGTCAACATTTTCGTATGAGTGAGTAACATGCCTGGGCTTATTCTAGCTCCTCTGATGAGTAGTGTAGCATCTAAAATGCATATCCGTGAATTGGTATTTCCCTCCATAAGACAGAAGGAATCTTTCGAACGAACAAG
This sequence comes from Harpegnathos saltator, assembly GCF_003227715.2. Taxonomy (NCBI): domain Eukaryota; kingdom Metazoa; phylum Arthropoda; class Insecta; order Hymenoptera; family Formicidae; genus Harpegnathos; species Harpegnathos saltator. The sequence goes on along the minus strand of NW_020230671.1, from coordinate 12,437 downwards.
CCTCATACGCACTTCGACACCGTTGATCAAGAATTTATCTTGATTGAAGACGTCGCAGTGAAGATGACCTATAAGATCCAGTGTTCGTCCTCCTTGTACAAAAGTGGCTCGCTTGTCGAGCCCGTGATTGCTTGGCGTCGCTCCAGGTAGAGTGTCCATGTTCCCTGCAGTATCGCTGTACCACAGGCACGAAACCAGATGGGAGGTTTTTACTGATGAAGCATAATTTAATAACGCTTCTATGTGAGCGCGGTAAGCGTAAGCATTGTTTGGAGGAGACACGAGTTTTGATTGAAATATACGTCGATTTGATTGAACATGTAGTATATGGTTTACCGGGCCTACTTTTGCGGCGGCCGCGGCTCCCGCTCCGGTTTCCGTTTCTACTCGTATGCGTAGCGACAGCATGGTGTGAGCAAGATCTATGTTTTCTTCTCCATGCCCGGGTATGACGAATTCGACGGGCGCGTCGTCCGTGAGAGAAGACACGGGTTTGTAGTGAATCCATTGTAAACTCTCAATACTGGTTTGTGTACCTACGCGATAGGGTGAAGAGATCGAGTTCACTCTTTAAACATTCGCGGGAATGCGTATGAAGAAAGGACATACTTCGAAAGCACGTGTTTGTTGTTTAGGAAAAAATGTCTGACACAGTACGCTTCTTGATAGCTCCCAGACGTTTAATGAGTCCTCTCCTGCTTTTTTTCACTGAACGCTTCTTCTTTGTGGGTTTCTTCGCTAGCTTCTTACCCGATTTCTTTCCCTGTGCGTTTCTTCGAGTCACTTTCCTCTTACTTGATTTAGAAGCACTGACCCGATGTTTGCGCGAAAATGATTTACCGCTGTATCCGCTTGGCATGTTGAAAGAAAACTGAGCTTTTCCGATTTTCGCAGGAACTTTATATCCCGACCCCTTCGTCAGATTGTTAATGTGTTCTCCCGCTCTTCTTTTGAGATTTGAGCCTGATTCCTTGTGGCGTGTTTTAACAGCTACTTCCAATGGTGTGTTATTCCCCACATCATCGAGTATATTAATCTTTGCGCGTAGAGCTTCTTTTCCAACGACACGCGCAGCACTGGCCAAATAAGGTAACACCCGTCTGAACAGACCACCGAGAGAACTACCGATACCGTGACCGCGTTGATACCGCGATCCTACGAAAACTCGTGGAATTCCACCTCCACGATTTCCCCCGGATTGTGCTTCGTAATATTCTAAATCAGAGCTGGCCACGATCTGCACATTTCGGGCGAAATTCAGTAAGTGATGCCTACCGTGCCCCTCGCACTGCTCCGCGCTCAGCGGCCGTGGTGACGATCGCGGTACACTCAGGCCCGTCGCTGTATAAGAAATCAGCTGGGGCGTCACATTATCATTAAGATTGTTTCCTCGTTTAATAATCACGTTAAATATATATATATGTTTATGCATTATATATGTATGTATGTATGCATATATATATATATATATATATATATATATGTATTAAACGCGTAAGCATATATATTTTAAAATAATTATTAAACGAGAAAACAATTTTAATGATAATGTGACGCCCCAGCTGATTTCTTATACAGCGACGGGCCTGAGAATACCGCGATCGTCACCACGGCCGCTGAGCACGGAGCGATGCAAGGGGGACGGTAGGCGTCACCTACTGAATTTCGCCCGAAATGTGCAAATCGTGGCCAGCCTTGTTCTAAATAATGCGCCATGTCTATGTGTTCTAATTATCTCTAATCTCGACGTCTAAATTGTAATGTAACTGTCAACGTCTAAATTCAAATGGTATTCTTTCGCCAACCTGATCTCTTATATCTATTTCGATCGTGCGGAAACATGTTAATCGCAATGTAATATAATTCGGTGGCGAGAAATGTTTCACCATGTTACGTCCGTAGGCATATTTACCATCGCTGTAGTCGACGGGAACCACTCGGAAAAGAGGAGAATGCACGTCCCCCGTTATATAGGACTCGCAAATATCGCAATAAATAAAAAGTTTGTTAGGTACACCCCGCATCACACTACCCGGTTCGTCGGACATAATTTTACGTTTTGACGTGGCGAAAGAGTAAAACTTTTCTTCTCCAGCTTTCTGGGGATTCACATTACGGTCAGTATTGGGATAGTACGCTACACGCCCCTGCATAATTTTCGACAAGTTAAGATGAATTAATTCTTCGTTTGGTCTATATATATCGAAGCCAAGTATACGAGCCACTTTGTCGGAAAACTTCACGAAATGAAGCCTATTATATTCTTTAATATCGCACATGCAGTACAGCGTTACTTTACCACCATGATGGGGATCTTGGCGCCAAGCAACGTGTGTTTTGAGCAATGAATTAGCGTTGATTAAAGCCTGTAACAGTTCGCTCATCGTGGCGTAAACACCCGGGGTTATGCGGGTAACCCCGAATTTGGGTAGCTGATCTTCATTCTTTTTGACGCTTTTGGTATTAATATTTTCACGCGGTAACGAAATGAATTTGAGTTCTGCATCTTCCTCAGGGCGCACGTGTAAAAAACTAAAGGGGAATTGAATTTCGGTAAGCGCAACTTCCCATAAACCAGTCAGCTTCACTTTTTGAGGCAATTCCGTAATAAATGAAGTAGTTGTATTTTCTGAATAGTGTCGCATGCTACTATTGCTCGGTAGAATCATGAGAAGCCGGTCTTCCTCCATCATGGTTTGGAAGCAGCTTTAGGTTCGAAGCAGCTATCCAGGAATTGAATTTAGAGGGATAACCTCGCCAGCTGACAAATAATTCTTTATTAGCTCCTCGCCCTCTGCGTCGTATCACTTTATCCACGATAAACTCTTCTTGTAAGTTTTTATTTACCCTGGCCAGTTCTTGTTCGTAGAATATCCCGTCGATCATTTCACCTGACAGATCACTCAATTCGTACACACGAGGATTTCGCCATTCGAGAATACGGTGAATCCGAAATATTTCTTCCGTCCAGTTCGCCTCATATCCTTTCTCAAAGACTCCTTTCGCTCTACTGACCCGCACTAATGTAACCATTTTGTATTTAGCTCCTCAGCTATGATTTCTTCGATCGAGTTCATCGAGATGATGGTATCGCTGCTGCATATGTTCACGAGCAAGGCGTACGTTGTCCAACTTAACGCTTGCCGGTTCCATTTTAATGGTGGAATGACGAGTGTGGTTGTAAGCGTGCACGGTGTCTTACAAAACATCTATGTAACGATGTGTATTTTTGTATGTAAAATATCGCCATAAACATTCTTTGAGCGTTCTGTTGAAACGTTCGACCACAGCTGCTTTGACATCAGGATTTCGCACCGTGCAAAAACATATGTTCTTTTCCTTCAGAAAATTTTGAAATGCTTGACCGATGAATTCTTTACCCCTGTCACTCTGCAACCACGCTGGTACCCGCCCTCCGTTTCTTGAGAGTACGTGACGAAAAGCCTCCGTCAAAGCTGGTCGAAAACTAGTTTCGTATTGGTTCCACGCAGACAAATTTGCTAAACATATCGATGATTGTCAACAAGTAACAATAGTCTTCGTTGTAATTTCGGAAATTAGCGAGTTCGATTAAATCGACCTCCCACAGATCGTCGATATTCGTGACGTTGTAATGCAAACATGGAAATTTATGTCGTATCGGTCGATGAAGTGTGTACGCATCCTGTGACTGAAGCCAACGAATAATCTCTTCACGTGCGGAGCCGGGTCCTGCTGCTCGCGAAAGATTTTTTATCGCAGAGTATCCCGCATAGTGCGTAGGATCGTAGTAGAATTTTGCGAGGTCGGTAATTCCAGCGTGTTCCAATTGATCAAACGTCTTTTACTCGCTGATTTAGATGCGTTGTCGCTCACCCGCGTTTTACGCCTATATTGATCAGAAGTTATAAATGTTGCGTGTACACGCTCACCGTCACGTTCTTCTCCCGCGAGAGACGTCTCGCCGATAGCGCGCTTGCACGTTCGCTCCTTCGCTGGTGGAAGTCGATGTGCATAGCTGTTAACAGTTGAAGAAGAAGCTATACCCAATTCTGACGGGTTCCAATCTATCATGCATCTTTTATTCGTTGGTTTAGAAACGTCACCGCTCATACGCGTTTTATTTCTATTCTCATTGGTTGTTACAAACAGAGCCCATCCATCCTCGCCATCCTTTTCCTCAAGCGACGTCTGGACAATCTTACGTTTAGACCAGAGTTGATCGTTAGGTGATGGGAGCGGGGTACTGCTACATCTCAGAAGAGTTTCTCTCAATCTCGCGGAAAGATCAGTTTCTTCCGTATCTTCCCCCAATAATTCCCGATTTCCTATAAATTCCGGAGGAGTATTCACTTCACGCAAAAGTCGTGCAAATTGTACTCTCGCTACCGCTCTGCTAGTTTTTCGTTCGCTAGCCGCGTCGTTCAAGAGATCGACGATATTCGATCCTCTCAGAATTCTATCATCTATAGTTACGACTCCCTGTCTGTCCCAACTTAATCGACCGGGTACCGCTACATCACACAAATGGGTCAGCAGCTTGCGCGCTTTAGCCCGGTAACTCTTTGGCACTTTATTCAGTATTCTCCCGATGCTTTTCTGTTCGTTGGTGCGATGATGACGAGTGTGTCTTTCGTCTCGTACGTGTTGAGAAACGTTCAACGTTCGATGTACGTCAGTCTCTAGGTTAGGAATATCTTCTTTTACAGCCATACCAGCGTTTTCTTTTACAGCGTTTCCGTCAGCGTAATCGTCATCTTCGCGAGGGGTATTTTCCTCTTCTCCACCGTTTTCATCACCGTCGACCTCACCAACAACAGGCTTCTATTCTTTTTTCCCGCGTAATCGGTGTTTTTCCCGTTCTTGAAAAAAATACAGATATCGCTGAAATACTTCTCTATACAATTTCCATTTTTCCCGTGCTGCTCCGACTATCGGAGAGTTGAGTATTCTATGCATCTCGGCGTCGAGACGTGACAGAACCGTGCCCGGAGTACGCACCGTATTTTCATTCTCTACTGATGCTATGTTCAGCCCAGTTGCGGCATTATCTGTCAAAACAGAGGGGGTCGCAGTCGAGGAAGACGACAACGACGACGCTGAAGTCGATGATATATGAGCCTGCTGCTGCAATCTCTCGAGATTATCCGTAGAAATTAGTACCATCTACTTGGCTCTTTCCATGGTTCAAGCGTGAACAGTCCCAATTACTGATAATTTTGGATTATATAGCCCCGAGTATAGGGACGATCAGATAAGGTAGAAATCCGCCTCGCTGCACTATCGCTCTCCGTTTGCTTCTCCAACCACCACGATCATTAGCGATATGACGCAACGTTGATTTGTAACGCGATAGGCGATTTTTTCTCTTCTGTCGAGCGGTACGTTACCTTTGAGCGTGTTGAAGGCGCACTAGCAAATACATCTGAAATCACGGTCAGCTTCTCGCAAAAAGGCAGCACGTTATTTCTCCGTCAAGTAGCACAACGCCTTCAGAAGAGAGATGTTTTTCTCACCGATGAACCGTTTTGCTGCGTTTGCGGTTCTATCGTCCTTTTTCGCATTCGCTCTGTTCCCCCCACTCCCTGCCATTACGACGATAAGACTATCGCGGAATGATCGTATGCATGGGTTTTATATATAACTTCTGATGGATCCACGCCGAACGTAAACATAATGCGTAGCATCGGTGAGGAAGATGCATGACCGATACTCATCCGAGGTAGATTGTTTCAGATCTAGCAACAAATACCCATGTGGAAATGATGTAGCGTCATAGTAAGCTTCTTCCAAAAACTTTGAATCTTCCGGAAATACCTGCCTGGCCAAGTGACGAATCTGAGCACGATCGCGAGGGTTTTTGGACACCACGATGTAATTCGCATTGAAAGAAATATCTCGCTGTCCGCGTCCTTGATGAAATAGATTTTGCGAAATGAGTATAACACTGAGGTTTTTGTGATGACTACCCTTCGTAAACAGATCGACGATTACTTCGCACGATGACGATTCCCTCATAAGATCGTCCATTATCACCATTTTCGCTACAAGCGGATCGTTTGAATAATCATTCAGGCGCAGTAAGCCTTTTCGAAATTCTATCATGTATCGTCCCGATTTCACCGCTTTATGCTGTAGTTGGCGATAAGCCTCTTGCTACTCGGCATAATAAAATAGGATTCTGTCGAAACGTGTATCCGCCATCGCGGGTAAATAGCGAAGAAAAGTCTTTACTAAAACCGTTTTCCCGCAACCCGTAGGGCCGCAAACGATCGATGTCCAAGGATGTTTCCAGCGCGCGTCCATTTTGCTAAATGACTGATTCGGTTACTTAATGAAGCTACATAAATGGTGAAGAAAAGGAGAAACGACAATGAGCGTATAACTCGCGCCGGGGCCCTTCCGCGGCGGCCGCGAGCTTCCTCTAGCTCATATCCGCGGAAGCGCCACGTTGAATAAGCTTTTTCATGTGGCGCTCGCGACCTCGGGAATAGCTTATTTTAGCGCCGCTAGCGATATTAGCTTTCCAGCGTGAAACTGAGCTAATAATCATTCAATGAGCTCGTACGAGCGAACGCTTGTGAGTGAAAGAAACTGCTTCTAGCGATACAATTTGCTAAGATTTTATTGTGATTCAGGGGTCATATACAAGGATAGAAATATATATATTTGTAAAAGAACTTATTTCTTCTTTATTTGCAAAAGCTTTATTTTAATAGAATATATACATACAGTTTGCACAAAAGTTTCTTATAGAGCTAGTGCATACACGATATACAGGTTGGTCGCTTTTGGGGAAACGTCTATATTTATATTTTTCTTACTCTACAAATAAGTGTTAAGATTTGGAGCAGAAAGAACACGTTCTACTACTATTCTTACGCCACTACATAACCGTATGGCACAGAGTGACCTGTGTCGTCGAACCTACGTTTTAGGAGCACCAGCATGCATAACTTGCTCTCGTCTCTCGTTACAATGTCGTGAAACGCTGTACGACGAATCGCTTTAAAACGTAGATTTATCGAAGTTTTCCTCGCATCCTCCTTCTTCTCTTCCTCGTTCTCATTGATAGGTATTGGTGACTAATAAGTTTTTTATACTACTAAAATTAATATATTTCAAAGTCTCAAAGTTCAAGGTTATCCCCTTTACTTTGCAAACTTCATGGATTTTACCTTGTGGAGTGCGAACGACATAGGCGTAAAATTTTGGGCCTCCGGATATAAAGGATTCTATGTAGCTATCTTGACCATAACTTTCGAGCTCGTCCGTCATATCGCCCAAAAAATTACCTGTGCACGGCTCGTACTCATTGGGGTCACCGGTGCTCAAATATATACATGAATCAGTATCGTAATATAACACTCTACGATCTAATTTTTCTAAATAAGTGTACAATTTCAAGCGTGCCTGTGCAGTCGTGTAGGCCGCTATTACAACGTTTGTAGTTGCAAAGGGAACAAACGCCTCTTGTCGTAATCGCCATGAGACGTAGAGAACCTCATCGTTCACGGGCAATATGTTTATGATTTCATGCTCGTGAACAGCGACATGAAATGCTCGCGTGTTTGAACGACCTCGGTATTCGGTAGATTAGATTAGATCTCTGACCAAATTTACCCCAGAACGAATTGAGGCAAAGCTTTGCAAGCGAACGCAACCCCGAATTTACCGCGATTTTGTTTCTATCGAGAACAATACCCTCTGTTTTTTCGTATTCCCGCAGGTATCGCTCTTTGGCCTCCTCATCGTCGGTGCATTCAGCAGGCCATCCGCTAGCCTCCTGCTTAAGTTGCAGAAAGCAGTTGATATATCCCGCGAACATACTTCCCAATCGAGTACTTTAGTCGTATTGCGAAATCTTATATTTCCATATCTCGCTCACGGATTTGACACTATAGCCCTTCTCTATAGCTTTCTGTAATTCACAGGATACCCAGGTACCCTCGAATTCTCGATCGACCGGATTATCATGTGTGCACGGAGATTGAGAAAATGTCGCGCAGCAACTACGGCATAGGGCGAACAATAATTTTCCGCGAACGCGAAATGGGGTGAAAGAGATCACACGGAGCGAGCACCTTGCACCGCACAAGCCTCTCCAATCTGCTAAAGTCAAAATCGGGAGCTACACCAATCAAGGCGGAACATTCTTCGCTCACGTACACGTCCAGGTGACCGAGCGGAAAAGAGCCCGTCTTTAGCAGAAACGGGTACAAGGAGCATACGTCTACGTATCGTATCTTCTCCGTACCCGTAACATCGCACCAGGTGACGATGTTCCTTGTATGACCACCGAAGGACGCTTCGCGAGGATTGAGAGACTCAGTTTCTAACATCGTGTGATTCGCAAGGAAATCGCGCATCGGTTGATTGTCCTGCAACTCCCGATCGAAGACGCATTCCTACTTCTCCGTTACGATGTAACCTAGCTTCTGTAGACGAGATGTTGTCACGCGTGTATGCTCGTATCGCGACTCAATAGTATCCCCCTTCACGGCGGTCGAGAGCGGGCTATCACGATTCACCCTGAAACACGCGGGACATGCATACCAAAAACACCCGTGAAATTGCAACACGTGTCTTTGCAGGATTCGTTGTCTCGTAATACCCATCGACGAGCACCCCTTCTGGTATGCAATGTACGCGAGATCTACCTGCATGTGTTATAGTATGACCAAGCTCGCGCTTCATCCACAACAACCATTTTAACGCTTTACGGGATTGATTATTGGCACGCCGATACCCACCCGAAGGAATAATACTGTCTCTTTTTCACGCATAAAGTTTTTACGTAAAGCTCTCATGCACGTAGAGGCGATGGTTGTGCATTCTTCAAATGGACATACTTTTCCACGATCCAGGAAAATCTTACGGAACGCAAGACAAGCGCGTCGAAGAATATCAACATCGTTCCAACAATAGCTCACAATTTCCCGTTGGAAATCAAATTCTATGTTTTTGCGCACCATGTCCTCGTGCCATTCTAAAAACCGCTTACGCTCAGGCAGTTTCATTGTTTCGGGAGAATAGTATCGTGCATCTGGTATCGGTCCGATGTAATGTTGATTTTCCAAAGTGTTAAATAAATGCGGAAACAGGCCTTTGCCAACAGTATCCTTTAACCCGAAGGCTTTTGGTAATGCTAACAAGCGCATAGGCATATAATTAACATTGTCGATAAATTTTGTTTGTCCAACGGTTAACAATATAATCTTCGTACCGTTTAAAATAAGCTTAGGTTCCACCCGATTACCGCTCTCGACCAAGTATCGTAGAATAAATTGCACATCGAATGCACTTGCATTGTGTGCGATGCAGATGATCTGTTTGAAACTCTTCCTCGGCCTCGTGACAAAATCGACGAATTGTTTCACCGGGTTGTCTCGAAATATAAATTCGCGTATCCTGCACCAACGACATCGCAACGCCATATCGTCTACATTCATGCAACTTTCACATATCTGCTGTGCAACACAAAGCGTCACAACGTGAGTTTTACCGTTTTCTGTGCCTTCGATCGTATCGTCTTGACGTGTCTCAAAATCATAGAATACAAACGCGATGCGACCTCTTACGCGCTTACCTGTTTCTGTCGCTTCGTCAATGTCATCAACTACGTTTTCGTTTCCTACTCGCTGCGGATTCATTGTGTCGGATGAACCAGTGTCGCATCGAAGTGGTTTCATATAACATAGGTGATTCATTGGCTGCAACGCGTTACAAACACGACAAAAAAAGTCTCGTTGCAATTGTATTTGTTCTTCAAGTTTCGCAAACGGCCGCAGTCGCTGCAAACTCTCAGGATATTACAGATGCTCAAAGATGAAGTGCCTTGGAGCAATTTTTGCTTACGATGACGCTCGAAACACACCGACCCGTAAAATTCACGTTGACACGCGGCGTATCGTATTAGTTCTACGCCTGATACCTCGCACGCTAGAACGCCGCGACACCGTGGGCACGCGTTTGAGCACCAATGCTCTCTTTCTGGCTTATATCCGCTATTACAACGTACACAATAACCTTGGTTGCCCGATGCAGCTCTTAAATTTAATATTGGATTGTAATGCCGGGATTTTTCGTAGTACATAATATTCAGAGTCGTTTTAGCTTCGCACCCGTGGGAGGTGAGTATGCTGCTACCATCGTACATGGGGGGCGCACCACGTAAGAAGGAGCTAAAGTAATAAACAACGATCACGATATCGTTGCTGGCAAGATAATGCTGGAAACGCTCGATCTCGGAATACCACACCCTTCTTCAGGTATACAGACACCGGCTTTCTGTGTCAGTTCGACCGCTAGTTCTCGTTGTAATATAGAATATTGCTTCCTCACGGAATTCCATTTATCATGTATTTCTCCTGTGCGCACATTGCCGTGTTCGTTGTACACTATCGCAGCAACAAGCGAACGGGGAAAGCACAAATTGTCAAAATTGTTTATAGTAAGGATCGAGCGTTTCGCTATATCTTCGTGAGTTAGTTTATATGATTTCTTTCCACGACCAGAAGGTGCCGCGACATTGAAAATATTAATTTTGAAATGTTCTAAAATATCATGACCTCCGGCACTCTGTGCTAACGAATTTACGAGGTTCCAAATCTCGTTGTAGGTCAAGTCCCGAGCGGGACGAAGCGATAAACCCGCAGGACCCCGCGTTAAGTCCAAAGAAGCAAGGGTCAACCCCACGTAGTTGTTCGCGTCACTCGAATTTACCGGCGTAATCGTGGATTTCCCGAAAAGCATTTTCTAAATATTCGGTAATGTTGGCTCCTTCTGGAGGTGGGAGAATTCGAATATTCGACTCCCTCCCGAGAATATTAAATTTTCTATAATTACGCGACGTTTCCCCAAGTATTTCAATACATTTATATAAGGACTCACGATTGTTGACTGTGTCGGCTTTTGTTGTCGCTTCGCACGCTCTTTGGTCTTCGCTTTTGTCCCTTCGATGTTCTTCCGACCGTTCGTATCCACTACCCTGTTGTACTGTAAATATGAATTGAAAATGTTATACAGGTATAAATTTTACACACAATTAGAATAAAAATACAGCTAAGAATATAAGATATCAGGTGTAGTAAAAGAAATCCATTATTTTCCCAATAGATGGCTTTAGTTATCTGTATCTCGCGTTGTATAAGTCCGATCGGGTTCCACTAGATGGCGTTAGAAAGATGAGATTTCGTACTAAAAAAAACTTTTGTGACAGTTTTGTGATTAGTTTGACTCAGTTTTGTTTGAGCGCGCGTCAAAGATGGACATTAGCAAAGAGAAAATACGCTATATTTTACAGTTTTTCTTCGATAAAGGCGAAAACGCAAGCCAGGCGGCTGAAAATGTGAATAGTGTTTATGGTCCTGATACTGTAACAGCAAATCACGCGCAATTTTTGGTTTCGTCGATTTCGTTCCGGTAATTTCGATGTCAAAGATGCACCACGCACTGGAAGGCCAATTGTCGAAAAAATCGATAAAATCATGGACATTGTCGAGTCCGACCGTCATGTAAGCACTGTTTCGATTGCCCAAGAGCTAAAGATTGCACAAAACACCGTTTGGAACCATTTGAATAAGGTTGGATACAAAAAGAAGCTCGATGTATGGGTGCCACACGAGTTAGCGCAAAAAAATCTCATGGACCGAATTTCCATCTGCGAATCGCTGCTTGAATTCGCCAACAAAATCGACCCATTTCTGAAGCGATTGGTCACTGGTGATGAAAAGTGGATCACTTACGACAACGTCAAGCGAAAACGTTCATGGTCGAATCGCGGTGAGCCGGCAGAAACGGTGGTCATGCCAGGATTGACGGCCAAGAAGGTTTTGCTGTGTGTTTGTGGGATTGGCAGGGAATTATCTACTATGAGCTGCTCCCCTACGGCAAAACTCTTAACTCGGAACTGTACTGTCAACAATTGGACCGTCTGAAGGAAGCAATCGCCCAGAAGCGGCCAGCTTTGGCCAATAGGAGAGGAATTGTATTCCATCAGGACAACGCCAGGCCACACACATCGATAGTGACTCGTCAGAAGCTCCTGGAGCTTGGTTGGGAGGTTCTTATGCATCCACCTTATAGTCCGGACCTGGCCACCAATGATTACCATCTGTTCCTGTCCATGGCGAACAATTTTGCTGGTGAAAAATTCGCTTCAAAGAGAGGCGTGAAAATCGACTGTCTCAATTTTTTGCAATAGGGACGAGGCTTTCTATGAGAGAGGCATAATGAAATTACCTTCAAAATGGCAACAAGTTATCGAACAAAACGGCACATATTTGACCTAAATCGATCATTCAACTATCGATTAATTAAAGCCTTCAATTTTCATGCAAAAAATAATGGGATTTCTTTTTACTAACCTGATATTTGCTCTTACCTTTTCTTACCTTCGACTAGTGTTAACCTGCGAAATTCGGAGTCCTGGTTTTACCAGCTTCATTTGCGTCTTG
>NW_020230670.1:0-130541 GCF_003227715.2 Harpegnathos saltator | reverse complement strand
ATAATGGCGACCCTCTACTCCCAATAGAAGCGGAGATATCGACGGATGAGGCTGGATATCGACGGAGAAAGGTTAGAAAACTTTAACCTTCGATATCTCCTAAACGGTTAGAGATACAGGCTTCGGACAGGTACCAAATTAAAGCCCTTTCAAAACCCTACATTTTGGACTACAATGACGACCCTCTACTCCCAATAGAAGCGGAGATATCGACGGATGAAGGCTGGATATCGACGGAGAAAGGTTAGAAAACTTTAACCTTCGATATCTCCTAAACGGTTAGAGATACAGGCTTCGGACAGGTACCAAATTAAAGCCCTTTCAAAACCCTACATTTTGGACTACAATGGCGACCCTCTACTCCCAATAGAAGCGGAGATATCGACGATGAAGGCTGGATATCGACGGAGAAAGGTTAGAAAACTTTAACCTTCGATATCTCCTAAACGGTTAGAGATACAGGCTTCGGACAGGTACCAAATTAAAGCCCTTTCAAAACCCTACATTTTGGACTACAATGACGACCTCTACTCCCAATAGAAGCGGAGATATCGACGGATGAAGGCTGGATATCGACGGAGAAAGGTTAGAAAACTTTAACCTTCGATATCTCCTAAACGGTTAGAGATACAGGCTTCGGACAGGTACCAAATTAAAGCCCTTTCAAAACCCTACATTTTGGACTACAATGACGACCCTCTACTCCCAATAGAAGCGGAGATATCGACGGATGAAGGCTGGATATCGACGGAGAAAGGTTAGAAAACTTTAACCTTCGATATCTCCTAAACGGTTAGAGATACAGGCTTCGGACAGGTACCAAATTAAAGCCCTTTCAAAACCCTACATTTTGGACTACAATGACGACCCTCTACTCCCAATAGAAGCGGAGATATCGACGGATGAAGGCTGGATATCGACGGAGAAAGGTTAGAAAACTTTAACCTTCGATATCTCCTAAACGGTTAGAGATACAGGCTTCGGACAGGTACCAAATTAAAGCCCTTTCAAAACCCTACATTTTGGACTACAATGACGACCCTCTACTCCCAATAGAAGCGGAGATATCGACGGATGAAGGCTGGATATCGACGGAGAAAGGTTAGAAAACTTTAACCTTCGATATCTCCTAAACGGTTAGAGATACAGGCTTCGGACAGGTACCAAATTAAAGCCCTTTCAAAACCCTACATTTTGGACTACAATGACGACCCTCTACTCCCAATAGAAGCGGAGATATCGACGGATGAAGGCTGGATATCGACGGAGAAAGGTTAGAAAACTTTAACCTTCGATATCTCCTAAACGGTTAGAGATACAGGCTTCGGACAGGTACCAAATTAAAGCCCTTTCAAAACCCTACATTTTGGACTACAATGACGACCCTCTACTCCCAATAGAAGCGGAGATATCGACGATGAAGGCTGGATATCGACGGAGAAAGGTTAGAAAACTTTAACCTTCGATATCTCCTAAACGGTTAGAGATACAGGCTTCGGACAGGTACCAAATTAAAGCCCTTTCAAAACCCTACATTTTGGACTACAATGACGACCCTCTACTCCCAATAGAAGCGGAGATATCGACGGATGAAGGCTGGATATCGACGGAGAAAGGTTAGAAAACTTTAACCTTCGATATCTCCTAAACGGTTAGAGATACAGGCTTCGGACAGGTACCAAATTAAAGCCCTTTCAAAACCCTACATTTTGGACTACAATGACGACCCTCTACTCCCAATAGAAGCGGAGATATCGACGGATGAAGGCTGGATATCGACGGAGAAAGGTTAGAAAACTTTAACCTTCGATATCTCCTAAACGGTTAGAGATACAGGCTTCGGACAGGTACCAAATTAAAGCCCTTTCAAAACCCTACATTTTGGACTACAATGACGACCCTCTACTCCCAATAGAAGCGGAGATATCGACGGATGAAGGCTGGATATCGACGGAGAAAGGTTAGAAAACTTTAACCTTCGATATCTCCTAAACGGTTAGAGATACAGGCTTCGGACAGGTACCAAATTAAAGCCCTTTCAAAACCCTACATTTTGGACTACAATGACGACCCTCTACTCCCAATAGAAGCGGAGATATCGACGGATGAAGGCTGGATATCGACGGAGAAAGGTTAGAAAACTTTAACCTTCGATATCTCCTAAACGGTTAGAGATACAGGCTTCGGACAGGTACCAAATTAAAGCCCTTTCAAAACCCTACATTTTGGACTACAATGACGACCCTCTACTCCCAATAGAAGCGGAGATATCGACGGATGAAGGCTGGATATCGACGGAGAAAGGTTAGAAAACTTTAACCTTCGATATCTCCTAAACGGTTAGAGATACAGGCTTCGGACAGGTACCAAATTAAAGCCCTTTCAAAACCCTACATTTTGGACTACAATGACGACCCTCTACTCCCAATAGAAGCGGAGATATCGACGGATGAAGGCTGGATATCGACGGAGAAAGGTTAGAAAACTTTAACCTTCGATATCTCCTAAACGGTTAGAGATACAGGCTTCGGACAGGTACCAAATTAAAGCCCTTTCAAAACCCTACATTTTGGACTACAATGACGACCCTCTACTCCCAATAGAAGCGGAGATATCGACGGATGAAGGCTGGATATCGACGGAGAAAGGTTAGAAAACTTTAACCTTCGATATCTCCTAAACGGTTAGAGATACAGGCTTCGGACAGGTACCAAATTAAAGCCCTTTCAAAACCCTACATTTTGGACTACAATGACGACCCTCTACTCCCAATAGAAGCGGAGATATCGACGGATGAAGGCTGGATATCGACGGAGAAAGGTTAGAAAACTTTAACCTTCGATATCTCCTAAACGGTTAGAGATACAGGCTTCGGACAGGTACCAAATTAAAGCCCTTTCAAAACCCTACATTTTGGACTACAATGACGACCCTCTACTCCCAATAGAAGCGGAGATATCGACGGATGAAGGCTGGATATCGACGGAGAAAGGTTAGAAAACTTTAACCTTCGATATCTCCTAAACGGTTAGAGATACAGGCTTCGGACAGGTACCAAATTAAAGCCCTTTCAAAACCCTACATTTTGGACTACAATGACGACCCTCTACTCCCAATAGAAGCGGAGATATCGACGGATGAAGGCTGGATATCGACGGAGAAAGGTTAGAAAACTTTAACCTTCGATATCTCCTAAACGGTTAGAGATACAGGCTTCGGACAGGTACCAAATTAAAGCCCTTTCAAAACCCTACATTTTGGACTACAATGACGACCCTCTACTCCCAATAGAAGCGGAGATATCGACGGATGAAGGCTGGATATCGACGGAGAAAGGTTAGAAAACTTTAACCTTCGATATCTCCTAAACGGTTAGAGATACAGGCTTCGGACAGGTACCAAATTAAAGCCCTTTCAAAACCCTACATTTTGGACTACAATGACGACCCTCTACTCCCAATAGAAGCGGAGATATCGACGGATGAAGGCTGGATATCGACGGAGAAAGGTTAGAAAACTTTAACCTTCGATATCTCCTAAACGGTTAGAGATACAGGCTTCGGACAGGTACCAAATTAAAGCCCTTTCAAAACCCTACATTTTGGACTACAATGACGACCCTCTACTCCCAATAGAAGCGGAGATATCGACGGATGAAGGCTGGATATCGACGGAGAAAGGTTAGAAAACTTTAACCTTCGATATCTCCTAAACGGTTAGAGATACAGGCTTCGGACAGGTACCAAATTAAAGCCCTTTCAAAACCCTACATTTTGGACTACAATGACGACCCTCTACTCCCAATAGAAGCGGAGATATCGACGGATGAAGGCTGGATATCGACGGAGAAAGGTTAGAAAACTTTAACCTTCGATATCTCCTAAACGGTTAGAGATACAGGCTTCGGACAGGTACCAAATTAAAGCCCTTTCAAAACCCTACATTTTGGACTACAATGACGACCCTCTACTCCCAATAGAAGCGGAGATATCGACGGATGAAGGCTGGATATCGACGGAGAAAGGTTAGAAAACTTTAACCTTCGATATCTCCTAAACGGTTAGAGATACAGGCTTCGGACAGGTACCAAATTAAAGCCCTTTCAAAACCCTACATTTTGGACTACAATGACGACCCTCTACTCCCAATAGAAGCGGAGATATCGACGGATGAAGGCTGGATATCGACGGAGAAAGGTTAGAAAACTTTAACCTTCGATATCTCCTAAACGGTTAGAGATACAGGCTTCGGACAGGTACCAAATTAAAGCCCTTTCAAAACCCTACATTTTGGACTACAATGACGACCCTCTACTCCCAATAGAAGCGGAGATATCGACGGATGAAGGCTGGATATCGACGGAGAAAGGTTAGAAAACTTTAACCTTCGATATCTCCTAAACGGTTAGAGATACAGGCTTCGGACAGGTACCAAATTAAAGCCCTTTCAAAACCCTACATTTTGGACTACAATGACGACCCTCTACTCCCAATAGAAGCGGAGATATCGACGGATGAAGGCTGGATATCGACGGAGAAAGGTTAGAAAACTTTAACCTTCGATATCTCCTAAACGGTTAGAGATACAGGCTTCGGACAGGTACCAAATTAAAGCCCTTTCAAAACCCTACATTTTGGACTACAATGACGACCCTCTACTCCCAATAGAAGCGGAGATATCGACGGATGAAGGCTGGATATCGACGGAGAAAGGTTAGAAAACTTTAACCTTCGATATCTCCTAAACGGTTAGAGATACAGGCTTCGGACAGGTACCAAATTAAAGCCCTTTCAAAACCCTACATTTTGGACTACAATGACGACCCTCTACTCCCAATAGAAGCGGAGATATCGACGGATGAAGGCTGGATATCGACGGAGAAAGGTTAGAAAACTTTAACCTTCGATATCTCCTAAACGGTTAGAGATACAGGCTTCGGACAGGTACCAAATTAAAGCCCTTTCAAAACCCTACATTTTGGACTACAATGACGACCCTCTACTCCCAATAGAAGCGGAGATATCGACGGATGAAGGCTGGATATCGACGGAGAAAGGTTAGAAAACTTTAACCTTCGATATCTCCTAAACGGTTAGAGATACAGGCTTCGGACAGGTACCAAATTAAAGCCCTTTCAAAACCCTACATTTTGGACTACAATGACGACCCTCTACTCCCAATAGAAGCGGAGATATCGACGGATGAAGGCTGGATATCGACGGAGAAAGGTTAGAAAACTTTAACCTTCGATATCTCCTAAACGGTTAGAGATACAGGCTTCGGACAGGTACCAAATTAAAGCCCTTTCAAAACCCTACATTTTGGACTACAATGACGACCCTCTACTCCCAATAGAAGCGGAGATATCGACGGATGAAGGCTGGATATCGACGGAGAAAGGTTAGAAAACTTTAACCTTCGATATCTCCTAAACGGTTAGAGATACAGGCTTCGGACAGGTACCAAATTAAAGCCCTTTCAAAACCCTACATTTTGGACTACAATGACGACCCTCTACTCCCAATAGAAGCGGAGATATCGACGGATGAAGGCTGGATATCGACGGAGAAAGGTTAGAAAACTTTAACCTTCGATATCTCCTAAACGGTTAGAGATACAGGCTTCGGACAGGTACCAAATTAAAGCCCTTTCAAAACCCTACATTTTGGACTACAATGACGACCCTCTACTCCCAATAGAAGCGGAGATATCGACGGATGAAGGCTGGATATCGACGGAGAAAGGTTAGAAAACTTTAACCTTCGATATCTCCTAAACGGTTAGAGATACAGGCTTCGGACAGGTACCAAATTAAAGCCCTTTCAAAACCCTACATTTTGGACTACAATGACGACCCTCTACTCCCAATAGAAGCGGAGATATCGACGGATGAAGGCTGGATATCGACGGAGAAAGGTTAGAAAACTTTAACCTTCGATATCTCCTAAACGGTTAGAGATACAGGCTTCGGACAGGTACCAAATTAAAGCCCTTTCAAAACCCTACATTTTGGACTACAATGACGACCCTCTACTCCCAATAGAAGCGGAGATATCGACGGATGAAGGCTGGATATCGACGGAGAAAGGTTAGAAAACTTTAACCTTCGATATCTCCTAAACGGTTAGAGATACAGGCTTCGGACAGGTACCAAATTAAAGCCCTTTCAAAACCCTACATTTTGGACTACAATGACGACCCTCTACTCCCAATAGAAGCGGAGATATCGACGGATGAAGGCTGGATATCGACGGAGAAAGGTTAGAAAACTTTAACCTTCGATATCTCCTAAACGGTTAGAGATACAGGCTTCGGACAGGTACCAAATTAAAGCCCTTTCAAAACCCTACATTTTGGACTACAATGACGACCCTCTACTCCCAATAGAAGCGGAGATATCGACGGATGAAGGCTGGATATCGACGGAGAAAGGTTAGAAAACTTTAACCTTCGATATCTCCTAAACGGTTAGAGATACAGGCTTCGGACAGGTACCAAATTAAAGCCCTTTCAAAACCCTACATTTTGGACTACAATGACGACCCTCTACTCCCAATAGAAGCGGAGATATCGACGGATGAAGGCTGGATATCGACGGAGAAAGGTTAGAAAACTTTAACCTTCGATATCTCCTAAACGGTTAGAGATACAGGCTTCGGACAGGTACCAAATTAAAGCCCTTTCAAAACCCTACATTTTGGACTACAATGACGACCCTCTACTCCCAATAGAAGCGGAGATATCGACGGATGAAGGCTGGATATCGACGGAGAAAGGTTAGAAAACTTTAACCTTCGATATCTCCTAAACGGTTAGAGATACAGGCTTCGGACAGGTACCAAATTAAAGCCCTTTCAAAACCCTACATTTTGGACTACAATGACGACCCTCTACTCCCAATAGAAGCGGAGATATCGACGGATGAAGGCTGGATATCGACGGAGAAAGGTTAGAAAACTTTAACCTTCGATATCTCCTAAACGGTTAGAGATACAGGCTTCGGACAGGTACCAAATTAAAGCCCTTTCAAAACCCTACATTTTGGACTACAATGACGACCCTCTACTCCCAATAGAAGCGGAGATATCGACGGATGAAGGCTGGATATCGACGGAGAAAGGTTAGAAAACTTTAACCTTCGATATCTCCTAAACGGTTAGAGATACAGGCTTCGGACAGGTACCAAATTAAAGCCCTTTCAAAACCCTACATTTTGGACTACAATGACGACCCTCTACTCCCAATAGAAGCGGAGATATCGACGGATGAAGGCTGGATATCGACGGAGAAAGGTTAGAAAACTTTAACCTTCGATATCTCCTAAACGGTTAGAGATACAGGCTTCGGACAGGTACCAAATTAAAGCCCTTTCAAAACCCTACATTTTGGACTACAATGACGACCCTCTACTCCCAATAGAAGCGGAGATATCGACGGATGAAGGCTGGATATCGACGGAGAAAGGTTAGAAAACTTTAACCTTCGATATCTCCTAAACGGTTAGAGATACAGGCTTCGGACAGGTACCAAATTAAAGCCCTTTCAAAACCCTACATTTTGGACTACAATGACGACCCTCTACTCCCAATAGAAGCGGAGATATCGACGGATGAAGGCTGGATATCGACGGAGAAAGGTTAGAAAA
Source organism: Harpegnathos saltator (assembly GCF_003227715.2). Lineage (NCBI taxonomy): Eukaryota > Metazoa > Arthropoda > Insecta > Hymenoptera > Formicidae > Harpegnathos > Harpegnathos saltator. The sequence goes on along the minus strand of NW_020230670.1, from coordinate 122,896 downwards.
CTTTAACCTTCGATATCTCCTAAACGGTTAGAGATACAGGCTTCGGACAGGTACCAAATTAAAGCCCTTTCAAAACCCTACATTTTGGACTACAATGACGACCCTCTACTCCCAATAGAAGCGGAGATATCGACGGATGAAGGCTGGATATCGACGGAGAAAGGTTAGAAAACTTTAACCTTCGATATCTCCTAAACGGTTAGAGATACAGGCTTCGGACAGGTACCAAATTAAAGCCCTTTCAAAACCCTACATTTTGGACTACAATGACGACCCTCTACTCCCAATAGAAGCGGAGATATCGACGGATGAAGGCTGGATATCGACGGAGAAAGGTTAGAAAACTTTAACCTTCGATATCTCCTAAACGGTTAGAGATACAGGCTTCGGACAGGTACCAAATTAAAGCCCTTTCAAAACCCTACATTTTGGACTACAATGACGACCCTCTACTCCCAATAGAAGCGGAGATATCGACGGATGAAGGCTGGATATCGACGGAGAAAGGTTAGAAAACTTTAACCTTCGATATCTCCTAAACGGTTAGAGATACAGGCTTCGGACAGGTACCAAATTAAAGCCCTTTCAAAACCCTACATTTTGGACTACAATGACGACCCTCTACTCCCAATAGAAGCGGAGATATCGACGGATGAAGGCTGGATATCGACGGAGAAAGGTTAGAAAACTTTAACCTTCGATATCTCCTAAACGGTTAGAGATACAGGCTTCGGACAGGTACCAAATTAAAGCCCTTTCAAAACCCTACATTTTGGACTACAATGACGACCCTCTACTCCCAATAGAAGCGGAGATATCGACGGATGAAGGCTGGATATCGACGGAGAAAGGTTAGAAAACTTTAACCTTCGATATCTCCTAAACGGTTAGAGATACAGGCTTCGGACAGGTACCAAATTAAAGCCCTTTCAAAACCCTACATTTTGGACTACAATGACGACCCTCTACTCCCAATAGAAGCGGAGATATCGACGGATGAAGGCTGGATATCGACGGAGAAAGGTTAGAAAACTTTAACCTTCGATATCTCCTAAACGGTTAGAGATACAGGCTTCGGACAGGTACCAAATTAAAGCCCTTTCAAAACCCTACATTTTGGACTACAATGACGACCCTCTACTCCCAATAGAAGCGGAGATATCGACGGATGAAGGCTGGATATCGACGGAGAAAGGTTAGAAAACTTTAACCTTCGATATCTCCTAAACGGTTAGAGATACAGGCTTCGGACAGGTACCAAATTAAAGCCCTTTCAAAACCCTACATTTTGGACTACAATGACGACCCTCTACTCCCAATAGAAGCGGAGATATCGACGGATGAAGGCTGGATATCGACGGAGAAAGGTTAGAAAACTTTAACCTTCGATATCTCCTAAACGGTTAGAGATACAGGCTTCGGACAGGTACCAAATTAAAGCCCTTTCAAAACCCTACATTTTGGACTACAATGACGACCCTCTACTCCCAATAGAAGCGGAGATATCGACGGATGAAGGCTGGATATCGACGGAGAAAGGTTAGAAAACTTTAACCTTCGATATCTCCTAAACGGTTAGAGATACAGGCTTCGGACAGGTACCAAATTAAAGCCCTTTCAAAACCCTACATTTTGGACTACAATGACGACCCTCTACTCCCAATAGAAGCGGAGATATCGACGGATGAAGGCTGGATATCGACGGAGAAAGGTTAGAAAACTTTAACCTTCGATATCTCCTAAACGGTTAGAGATACAGGCTTCGGACAGGTACCAAATTAAAGCCCTTTCAAAACCCTACATTTTGGACTACAATGACGACCCTCTACTCCCAATAGAAGCGGAGATATCGACGGATGAAGGCTGGATATCGACGGAGAAAGGTTAGAAAACTTTAACCTTCGATATCTCCTAAACGGTTAGAGATACAGGCTTCGGACAGGTACCAAATTAAAGCCCTTTCAAAACCCTACATTTTGGACTACAATGACGACCCTCTACTCCCAATAGAAGCGGAGATATCGACGGATGAAGGCTGGATATCGACGGAGAAAGGTTAGAAAACTTTAACCTTCGATATCTCCTAAACGGTTAGAGATACAGGCTTCGGACAGGTACCAAATTAAAGCCCTTTCAAAACCCTACATTTTGGACTACAATGACGACCCTCTACTCCCAATAGAAGCGGAGATATCGACGGATGAAGGCTGGATATCGACGGAGAAAGGTTAGAAAACTTTAACCTTCGATATCTCCTAAACGGTTAGAGATACAGGCTTCGGACAGGTACCAAATTAAAGCCCTTTCAAAACCCTACATTTTGGACTACAATGACGACCCTCTACTCCCAATAGAAGCGGAGATATCGACGGATGAAGGCTGGATATCGACGGAGAAAGGTTAGAAAACTTTAACCTTCGATATCTCCTAAACGGTTAGAGATACAGGCTTCGGACAGGTACCAAATTAAAGCCCTTTCAAAACCCTACATTTTGGACTACAATGACGACCCTCTACTCCCAATAGAAGCGGAGATATCGACGGATGAAGGCTGGATATCGACGGAGAAAGGTTAGAAAACTTTAACCTTCGATATCTCCTAAACGGTTAGAGATACAGGCTTCGGACAGGTACCAAATTAAAGCCCTTTCAAAACCCTACATTTTGGACTACAATGACGACCCTCTACTCCCAATAGAAGCGGAGATATCGACGGATGAAGGCTGGATATCGACGGAGAAAGGTTAGAAAACTTTAACCTTCGATATCTCCTAAACGGTTAGAGATACAGGCTTCGGACAGGTACCAAATTAAAGCCCTTTCAAAACCCTACATTTTGGACTACAATGACGACCCTCTACTCCCAATAGAAGCGGAGATATCGACGGATGAAGGCTGGATATCGACGGAGAAAGGTTAGAAAACTTTAACCTTCGATATCTCCTAAACGGTTAGAGATACAGGCTTCGGACAGGTACCAAATTAAAGCCCTTTCAAAACCCTACATTTTGGACTACAATGACGACCCTCTACTCCCAATAGAAGCGGAGATATCGACGGATGAAGGCTGGATATCGACGGAGAAAGGTTAGAAAACTTTAACCTTCGATATCTCCTAAACGGTTAGAGATACAGGCTTCGGACAGGTACCAAATTAAAGCCCTTTCAAAACCCTACATTTTGGACTACAATGACGACCCTCTACTCCCAATAGAAGCGGAGATATCGACGGATGAAGGCTGGATATCGACGGAGAAAGGTTAGAAAACTTTAACCTTCGATATCTCCTAAACGGTTAGAGATACAGGCTTCGGACAGGTACCAAATTAAAGCCCTTTCAAAACCCTACATTTTGGACTACAATGACGACCCTCTACTCCCAATAGAAGCGGAGATATCGACGGATGAAGGCTGGATATCGACGGAGAAAGGTTAGAAAACTTTAACCTTCGATATCTCCTAAACGGTTAGAGATACAGGCTTCGGACAGGTACCAAATTAAAGCCCTTTCAAAACCCTACATTTTGGACTACAATGACGACCCTCTACTCCCAATAGAAGCGGAGATATCGACGGATGAAGGCTGGATATCGACGGAGAAAGGTTAGAAAACTTTAACCTTCGATATCTCCTAAACGGTTAGAGATACAGGCTTCGGACAGGTACCAAATTAAAGCCCTTTCAAAACCCTACATTTTGGACTACAATGACGACCCTCTACTCCCAATAGAAGCGGAGATATCGACGGATGAAGGCTGGATATCGACGGAGAAAGGTTAGAAAACTTTAACCTTCGATATCTCCTAAACGGTTAGAGATACAGGCTTCGGACAGGTACCAAATTAAAGCCCTTTCAAAACCCTACATTTTGGACTACAATGACGACCCTCTACTCCCAATAGAAGCGGAGATATCGACGGATGAAGGCTGGATATCGACGGAGAAAGGTTAGAAAACTTTAACCTTCGATATCTCCTAAACGGTTAGAGATACAGGCTTCGGACAGGTACCAAATTAAAGCCCTTTCAAAACCCTACATTTTGGACTACAATGACGACCCTCTACTCCCAATAGAAGCGGAGATATCGACGGATGAAGGCTGGATATCGACGGAGAAAGGTTAGAAAACTTTAACCTTCGATATCTCCTAAACGGTTAGAGATACAGGCTTCGGACAGGTACCAAATTAAAGCCCTTTCAAAACCCTACATTTTGGACTACAATGACGACCCTCTACTCCCAATAGAAGCGGAGATATCGACGGATGAAGGCTGGATATCGACGGAGAAAGGTTAGAAAACTTTAACCTTCGATATCTCCTAAACGGTTAGAGATACAGGCTTCGGACAGGTACCAAATTAAAGCCCTTTCAAAACCCTACATTTTGGACTACAATGACGACCCTCTACTCCCAATAGAAGCGGAGATATCGACGGATGAAGGCTGGATATCGACGGAGAAAGGTTAGAAAACTTTAACCTTCGATATCTCCTAAACGGTTAGAGATACAGGCTTCGGACAGGTACCAAATTAAAGCCCTTTCAAAACCCTACATTTTGGACTACAATGACGACCCTCTACTCCCAATAGAAGCGGAGATATCGACGGATGAAGGCTGGATATCGACGGAGAAAGGTTAGAAAACTTTAACCTTCGATATCTCCTAAACGGTTAGAGATACAGGCTTCGGACAGGTACCAAATTAAAGCCCTTTCAAAACCCTACATTTTGGACTACAATGACGACCCTCTACTCCCAATAGAAGCGGAGATATCGACGGATGAAGGCTGGATATCGACGGAGAAAGGTTAGAAAACTTTAACCTTCGATATCTCCTAAACGGTTAGAGATACAGGCTTCGGACAGGTACCAAATTAAAGCCCTTTCAAAACCCTACATTTTGGACTACAATGACGACCCTCTACTCCCAATAGAAGCGGAGATATCGACGGATGAAGGCTGGATATCGACGGAGAAAGGTTAGAAAACTTTAACCTTCGATATCTCCTAAACGGTTAGAGATACAGGCTTCGGACAGGTACCAAATTAAAGCCCTTTCAAAACCCTACATTTTGGACTACAATGACGACCCTCTACTCCCAATAGAAGCGGAGATATCGACGGATGAAGGCTGGATATCGACGGAGAAAGGTTAGAAAACTTTAACCTTCGATATCTCCTAAACGGTTAGAGATACAGGCTTCGGACAGGTACCAAATTAAAGCCCTTTCAAAACCCTACATTTTGGACTACAATGACGACCCTCTACTCCCAATAGAAGCGGAGATATCGACGGATGAAGGCTGGATATCGACGGAGAAAGGTTAGAAAACTTTAACCTTCGATATCTCCTAAACGGTTAGAGATACAGGCTTCGGACAGGTACCAAATTAAAGCCCTTTCAAAACCCTACATTTTGGACTACAATGACGACCCTCTACTCCCAATAGAAGCGGAGATATCGACGGATGAAGGCTGGATATCGACGGAGAAAGGTTAGAAAACTTTAACCTTCGATATCTCCTAAACGGTTAGAGATACAGGCTTCGGACAGGTACCAAATTAAAGCCCTTTCAAAACCCTACATTTTGGACTACAATGACGACCCTCTACTCCCAATAGAAGCGGAGATATCGACGGATGAAGGCTGGATATCGACGGAGAAAGGTTAGAAAACTTTAACCTTCGATATCTCCTAAACGGTTAGAGATACAGGCTTCGGACAGGTACCAAATTAAAGCCCTTTCAAAACCCTACATTTTGGACTACAATGACGACCCTCTACTCCCAATAGAAGCGGAGATATCGACGGATGAAGGCTGGATATCGACGGAGAAAGGTTAGAAAACTTTAACCTTCGATATCTCCTAAACGGTTAGAGATACAGGCTTCGGACAGGTACCAAATTAAAGCCCTTTCAAAACCCTACATTTTGGACTACAATGACGACCCTCTACTCCCAATAGAAGCGGAGATATCGACGGATGAAGGCTGGATATCGACGGAGAAAGGTTAGAAAACTTTAACCTTCGATATCTCCTAAACGGTTAGAGATACAGGCTTCGGACAGGTACCAAATTAAAGCCCTTTCAAAACCCTACATTTTGGACTACAATGACGACCCTCTACTCCCAATAGAAGCGGAGATATCGACGGATGAAGGCTGGATATCGACGGAGAAAGGTTAGAAAACTTTAACCTTCGATATCTCCTAAACGGTTAGAGATACAGGCTTCGGACAGGTACCAAATTAAAGCCCTTTCAAAACCCTACATTTTGGACTACAATGACGACCCTCTACTCCCAATAGAAGCGGAGATATCGACGGATGAAGGCTGGATATCGACGGAGAAAGGTTAGAAAACTTTAACCTTCGATATCTCCTAAACGGTTAGAGATACAGGCTTCGGACAGGTACCAAATTAAAGCCCTTTCAAAAACCCTACATTTTGGACTACAATGACGACCTCTACTCCCAATAGAAGCGGAGATATCGACGGATGAAAGGTTTAAACCTTCTTCGTCGAGATACAGCTTCAGGTCGATAATTCTCCGCTTCTATTGGAGTACGAGGGTCGTCTGTAGTCCAAAGTAAGGGTTTGAAAGGGCTTTAATTTTATGTCCGAAGCCTGTATCTCTAACCGTTTAGGAGATATCGAAGGTTAAAGTTTTCTAACCTTTCTCCGTCGATATCCAGCCTTCATCGTCGATATCTCCGCTTCTATTGGGAGTAGAGGGTCGTCATGTAGTCCAAAATGTAGGGTTTTGAAGGGCTTTAATTTGGTACCTGTCCGAAGCCTGTATCTCTAACCGTTTAGGAGATATCGAAGGTTAAAGTTTTCTAACCTTTCTCCGTCGATATCCAGCCTTCATCGTCGATATCTCCGCTTCTATTGGGAGTAGAGGGTCGTCATTGTAGTCCAAAATGTAGGGTTTTGAAAGGGCTTTAATTTGGTACCTGTCCGAAGCCTGTATCTCTAACCGTTTAGGAGATATCGAAGGTTAAAGTTTTCTAACCTTTCTCCGTCGATATCCAGCCTTCATCCGTCGATATCTCCGCTTCTATTGGGAGTAGAGGGTCGTCATTGTAGTCCAAAATGTAGGGTTTTGAAAGGGCTTTAATTTGGTACCTGTCCGAAGCCTGTATCTCTAACCGTTTAGGAGATATCGAAGGTTAAAGTTTTCTAACCTTTCTCCGTCGATATCCAGCCTTCATCGTCGATATCTCCGCTTCTATTGGGAGTAGAGGGTCGTCATTGTAGTCCAAAATGTAGGGTTTTGAAAGGGCTTTAATTTGGTACCTGTCCGAAGCCTGTATCTCTAACCGTTTAGGAGATATCGAAGGTTAAAGTTTTCTAACCTTTCTCCGTCGATATCCAGCCTTCATCGTCGATATCTCCGCTTCTATTGGGAGTAGAGGGTCGTCATTGTAGTCCAAAATGTAGGGTTTTGAAAGGGCTTTAATTTGGTACCTGTCCGAAGCCTGTATCTCTAACCGTTTAGGAGATATCGAAGGTTAAAGTTTTCTAACCTTTCTCCGTCGATATCCAGCCTTCATCGTCGATATCTCCGCTTCTATTGGGAGTAGAGGGTCGTCATTGTAGTCCAAAATGTAGGGTTTTGAAAGGGCTTTAATTTGGTACCTGTCCGAAGCCTGTATCTCTAACCGTTTAGGAGATATCGAAGGTTAAAGTTTTCTAACCTTTCTCCGTCGATATCCAGCCTTCATCCGTCGATATCTCCGCTTCTATTGGGAGTAGAGGGTCGTCATTGTAGTCCAAAATGTAGGGTTTTGAAAGGGCTTTAATTTGGTACCTGTCCGAAGCCTGTATCTCTAACCGTTTAGGAGATATCGAAGGTTAAAGTTTTCTAACCTTTCTCCGTCGATATCCAGCCTTCATCCGTCGATATCTCCGCTTCTATTGGGAGTAGAGGGTCGTCATTGTAGTCCAAAATGTAGGGTTTTGAAAGGGCTTTAATTTGGTACCTGTCCGAAGCCTGTATCTCTAACCGTTTAGGAGATATCGAAGGTTAAAGTTTTCTAACCTTTCTCCGTCGATATCCAGCCTTCATCCGTCGATATCTCCGCTTCTATTGGGAGTAGAGGGTCGTCATTGTAGTCCAAAATGTAGGGTTTTGAAAGGGCTTTAATTTGGTACCTGTCCGAAGCCTGTATCTCTAACCGTTTAGGAGATATCGAAGGTTAAAGTTTTCTAACCTTTCTCCGTCGATATCCAGCCTTCATCCGTCGATATCTCCGCTTCTATTGGGAGTAGAGGGTCGTCATTGTAGTCCAAAATGTAGGGTTTTGAAAGGGCTTTAATTTGGTACCTGTCCGAAGCCTGTATCTCTAACCGTTTAGGAGATATCGAAGGTTAAAGTTTTCTAACCTTTCTCCGTCGATATCCAGCCTTCATCCGTCGATATCTCCGCTTCTATTGGGAGTAGAGGGTCGTCATTGTAGTCCAAAATGTAGGGTTTTGAAAGGGCTTTAATTTGGTACCTGTCCGAAGCCTGTATCTCTAACCGTTTAGGAGATATCGAAGGTTAAAGTTTTCTAACCTTTCTCCGTCGATATCCAGCCTTCATCCGTCGATATCTCCGCTTCTATTGGGAGTAGAGGGTCGTCATTGTAGTCCAAAATGTAGGGTTTTGAAAGGGCTTTAATTTGGTACCTGTCCGAAGCCTGTATCTCTAACCGTTTAGGAGATATCGAAGGTTAAAGTTTTCTAACCTTTCTCCGTCGATATCCAGCCTTCATCCGTCGATATCTCCGCTTCTATTGGGAGTAGAGGGTCGTCATTGTAGTCCAAAATGTAGGGTTTTGAAAGGGCTTTAATTTGGTACCTGTCCGAAGCCTGTATCTCTAACCGTTTAGGAGATATCGAAGGTTAAAGTTTTCTAACCTTTCTCCGTCGATATCCAGCCTTCATCCGTCGATATCTCCGCTTCTATTGGGAGTAGAGGGTCGTCATTGTAGTCCAAAATGTAGGGTTTTGAAAGGGCTTTAATTTGGTACCTGTCCGAAGCCTGTATCTCTAACCGTTTAGGAGATATCGAAGGTTAAAGTTTTCTAACCTTTCTCCGTCGATATCCAGCCTTCATCCGTCGATATCTCCGCTTCTATTGGGAGTAGAGGGTCGTCATTGTAGTCCAAAATGTAGGGTTTTGAAAGGGCTTTAATTTGGTACCTGTCCGAAGCCTGTATCTCTAACCGTTTAGGAGATATCGAAGGTTAAAGTTTTCTAACCTTTCTCCGTCGATATCCAGCCTTCATCCGTCGATATCTCCGCTTCTATTGGGAGTAGAGGGTCGTCATTGTAGTCCAAAATGTAGGGTTTTGAAAGGGCTTTAATTTGGTACCTGTCCGAAGCCTGTATCTCTAACCGTTTAGGAGATATCGAAGGTTAAAGTTTTCTAACCTTTCTCCGTCGATATCCAGCCTTCATCCGTCGATATCTCCGCTTCTATTGGGAGTAGAGGGTCGTCATTGTAGTCCAAAATGTAGGGTTTTGAAAGGGCTTTAATTTGGTACCTGTCCGAAGCCTGTATCTCTAACCGTTTAGGAGATATCGAAGGTTAAAGTTTTCTAACCTTTCTCCGTCGATATCCAGCCTTCATCCGTCGATATCTCCGCTTCTATTGGGAGTAGAGGGTCGTCATTGTAGTCCAAAATGTAGGGTTTTGAAAGGGCTTTAATTTGGTACCTGTCCGAAGCCTGTATCTCTAACCGTTTAGGAGATATCGAAGGTTAAAGTTTTCTAACCTTTCTCCGTCGATATCCAGCCTTCATCCGTCGATATCTCCGCTTCTATTGGGAGTAGAGGGTCGTCATTGTAGTCCAAAATGTAGGGTTTTGAAAGGGCTTTAATTTGGTACCTGTCCGAAGCCTGTATCTCTAACCGTTTAGGAGATATCGAAGGTTAAAGTTTTCTAACCTTTCTCCGTCGATATCCAGCCTTCATCCGTCGATATCTCCGCTTCTATTGGGAGTAGAGGGTCGTCATTGTAGTCCAAAATGTAGGGTTTTGAAAGGGCTTTAATTTGGTACCTGTCCGAAGCCTGTATCTCTAACCGTTTAGGAGATATCGAAGGTTAAAGTTTTCTAACCTTTCTCCGTCGATATCCAGCCTTCATCGTCGATATCTCCGCTTCTATTGGGAGTAGAGGGTCGTCATTGTAGTCCAAAATGTAGGGTTTTGAAAGGGCTTTAATTTGGTACCTGTCCGAAGCCTGTATCTCTAACCGTTTAGGAGATATCGAAGGTTAAAGTTTTCTAACCTTTCTCCGTCGATATCCAGCCTTCATCCGTCGATATCTCCGCTTCTATTGGGAGTAGAGGGTCGTCATTGTAGTCCAAAATGTAGGGTTTTGAAAGGGCTTTAATTTGGTACCTGTCCGAAGCCTGTATCTCTAACCGTTTAGGAGATATCGAAGGTTAAAGTTTTCTAACCTTTCTCCGTCGATATCCAGCCTTCATCCGTCGATATCTCCGCTTCTATTGGGAGTAGAGGGTCGTCATTGTAGTCCAAAATGTAGGGTTTTGAAAGGGCTTTAATTTGGTACCTGTCCGAAGCCTGTATCTCTAACCGTTTAGGAGATATCGAAGGTTAAAGTTTTCTAACCTTTCTCCGTCGATATCCAGCCTTCATCCGTCGATATCTCCGCTTCTATTGGGAGTAGAGGGTCGTCATTGTAGTCCAAAATGTAGGGTTTTGAAAGGGCTTTAATTTGGTACCTGTCCGAAGCCTGTATCTCTAACCGTTTAGGAGATATCGAAGGTTAAAGTTTTCTAACCTTTCTCCGTCGATATCCAGCCTTCATCCGTCGATATCTCCGCTTCTATTGGGAGTAGAGGGTCGTCATTGTAGTCCAAAATGTAGGGTTTTGAAAGGGCTTTAATTTGGTACCTGTCCGAAGCCTGTATCTCTAACCGTTTAGGAGATATCGAAGGTTAAAGTTTTCTAACCTTTCTCCGTCGATATCCAGCCTTCATCCGTCGATATCTCCGCTTCTATTGGGAGTAGAGGGTCGTCATTGTAGTCCAAAATGTAGGGTTTTGAAAGGGCTTTAATTTGGTACCTGTCCGAAGCCTGTATCTCTAACCGTTTAGGAGATATCGAAGGTTAAAGTTTTCTAACCTTTCTCCGTCGATATCCAGCCTTCATCCGTCGATATCTCCGCTTCTATTGGGAGTAGAGGGTCGTCATTGTAGTCCAAAATGTAGGGTTTTGAAAGGGCTTTAATTTGGTACCTGTCCGAAGCCTGTATCTCTAACCGTTTAGGAGATATCGAAGGTTAAAGTTTTCTAACCTTTCTCCGTCGATATCCAGCCTTCATCGTCGATATCTCCGCTTCTATTGGGAGTAGAGGGTCGTCATTGTAGTCCAAAATGTAGGGTTTTGAAAGGGCTTTAATTTGGTACCTGTCCGAAGCCTGTATCTCTAACCGTTTAGGAGATATCGAAGGTTAAAGTTTTCTAACCTTTCTCCGTCGATATCCAGCCTTCATCCGTCGATATCTCCGCTTCTATTGGGAGTAGAGGGTCGTCATTGTAGTCCAAAATGTAGGGTTTTGAAAGGGCTTTAATTTGGTACCTGTCCGAAGCCTGTATCTCTAACCGTTTAGGAGATATCGAAGGTTAAAGTTTTCTAACCTTTCTCCGTCGATATCCAGCCTTCATCCGTCGATATCTCCGCTTCTATTGGGAGTAGAGGGTCGTCATTGTAGTCCAAAATGTAGGGTTTTGAAAGGGCTTTAATTTGGTACCTGTCCGAAGCCTGTATCTCTAACCGTTTAGGAGATATCGAAGGTTAAAGTTTTCTAACCTTTCTCCGTCGATATCCAGCCTTCATCCGTCGATATCTCCGCTTCTATTGGGAGTAGAGGGTCGTCATTGTAGTCCAAAATGTAGGGTTTTGAAAGGGCTTTAATTTGGTACCTGTCCGAAGCCTGTATCTCTAACCGTTTAGGAGATATCGAAGGTTAAAGTTTTCTAACCTTTCTCCGTCGATATCCAGCCTTCATCCGTCGATATCTCCGCTTCTATTGGGAGTAGAGGGTCGTCATTGTAGTCCAAAATGTAGGGTTTTGAAAGGGCTTTAATTTGGTACCTGTCCGAAGCCTGTATCTCTAACCGTTTAGGAGATATCGAAGGTTAAAGTTTTCTAACCTTTCTCCGTCGATATCCAGCCTTCATCCGTCGATATCTCCGCTTCTATTGGGAGTAGAGGGTCGTCATTGTAGTCCAAAATGTAGGGTTTTGAAAGGGCTTTAATTTGGTACCTGTCCGAAGCCTGTATCTCTAACCGTTTAGGAGATATCGAAGGTTAAAGTTTTCTAACCTTTCTCCGTCGATATCCAGCCTTCATCGTCGATATCTCCGCTTCTATTGGGAGTAGAGGGTCGTCATTGTAGTCCAAAATGTAGGGTTTTGAAAGGGCTTTAATTTGGTACCTGTCCGAAGCCTGTATCTCTAACCGTTTAGGAGATATCGAAGGTTAAAGTTTTCTAACCTTTCTCCGTCGATATCCAGCCTTCATCGTCGATATCTCCGCTTCTATTGGGAGTAGAGGGTCGTCATTGTAGTCCAAAATGTAGGGTTTTGAAAGGGCTTTAATTTGGTACCTGTCCGAAGCCTGTATCTCTAACCGTTTAGGAGATATCGAAGGTTAAAGTTTTCTAACCTTTCTCCGTCGATATCCAGCCTTCATCCGTCGATATCTCCGCTTCTATTGGGAGTAGAGGGTCGTCATTGTAGTCCAAAATGTAGGGTTTTGAAAGGGCTTTAATTTGGTACCTGTCCGAAGCCTGTATCTCTAACCGTTTAGGAGATATCGAAGGTTAAAGTTTTCTAACCTTTCTCCGTCGATATCCAGCCTTCATCCGTCGATATCTCCGCTTCTATTGGGAGTAGAGGGTCGTCATTGTAGTCCAAAATGTAGGGTTTTGAAAGGGCTTTAATTTGGTACCTGTCCGAAGCCTGTATCTCTAACCGTTTAGGAGATATCGAAGGTTAAAGTTTTCTAACCTTTCTCCGTCGATATCCAGCCTTCATCCGTCGATATCTCCGCTTCTATTGGGAGTAGAGGGTCGTCATTGTAGTCCAAAATGTAGGGTTTTGAAAGGGCTTTAATTTGGTACCTGTCCGAAGCCTGTATCTCTAACCGTTTAGGAGATATCGAAGGTTAAAGTTTTCTAACCTTTCTCCGTCGATATCCAGCCTTCATCCGTCGATATCTCCGCTTCTATTGGGAGTAGAGGGTCGTCATTGTAGTCCAAAATGTAGGGTTTTGAAAGGGCTTTAATTTGGTACCTGTCCGAAGCCTGTATCTCTAACCGTTTAGGAGATATCGAAGGTTAAAGTTTTCTAACCTTTCTCCGTCGATATCCAGCCTTCATCCGTCGATATCTCCGCTTCTATTGGGAGTAGAGGGTCGTCATTGTAGTCCAAAATGTAGGGTTTTGAAAGGGCTTTAATTTGGTACCTGTCCGAAGCCTGTATCTCTAACCGTTTAGGAGATATCGAAGGTTAAAGTTTTCTAACCTTTCTCCGTCGATATCCAGCCTTCATCCGTCGATATCTCCGCTTCTATTGGGAGTAGAGGGTCGTCATTGTAGTCCAAAATGTAGGGTTTTGAAAGGGCTTTAATTTGGTACCTGTCCGAAGCCTGTATCTCTAACCGTTTAGGAGATATCGAAGGTTAAAGTTTTCTAACCTTTCTCCGTCGATATCCAGCCTTCATCCGTCGATATCTCCGCTTCTATTGGGAGTAGAGGGTCGTCATTGTAGTCCAAAATGTAGGGTTTTGAAAGGGCTTTAATTTGGTACCTGTCCGAAGCCTGTATCTCTAACCGTTTAGGAGATATCGAAGGTTAAAGTTTTCTAACCTTTCTCCGTCGATATCCAGCCTTCATCCGTCGATATCTCCGCTTCTATTGGGAGTAGAGGGTCGTCATTGTAGTCCAAAATGTAGGGTTTTGAAAGGGCTTTAATTTGGTACCTGTCCGAAGCCTGTATCTCTAACCGTTTAGGAGATATCGAAGGTTAAAGTTTTCTAACCTTTCTCCGTCGATATCCAGCCTTCATCCGTCGATATCTCCGCTTCTATTGGGAGTAGAGGGTCGTCATTGTAGTCCAAAATGTAGGGTTTTGAAAGGGCTTTAATTTGGTACCTGTCCGAAGCCTGTATCTCTAACCGTTTAGGAGATATCGAAGGTTAAAGTTTTCTAACCTTTCTCCGTCGATATCCAGCCTTCATCCGTCGATATCTCCGCTTCTATTGGGAGTAGAGGGTCGTCATTGTAGTCCAAAATGTAGGGTTTTGAAAGGGCTTTAATTTGGTACCTGTCCGAAGCCTGTATCTCTAACCGTTTAGGAGATATCGAAGGTTAAAGTTTTCTAACCTTTCTCCGTCGATATCCAGCCTTCATCCGTCGATATCTCCGCTTCTATTGGGAGTAGAGGGTCGTCATTGTAGTCCAAAATGTAGGGTTTTGAAAGGGCTTTAATTTGGTACCTGTCCGAAGCCTGTATCTCTAACCGTTTAGGAGATATCGAAGGTTAAAGTTTTCTAACCTTTCTCCGTCGATATCCAGCCTTCATCCGTCGATATCTCCGCTTCTATTGGGAGTAGAGGGTCGTCATTGTAGTCCAAAATGTAGGGTTTTGAAAGGGCTTTAATTTGGTACCTGTCCGAAGCCTGTATCTCTAACCGTTTAGGAGATATCGAAGGTTAAAGTTTTCTAACCTTTCTCCGTCGATATCCAGCCTTCATCCGTCGATATCTCCGCTTCTATTGGGAGTAGAGGGTCGTCATTGTAGTCCAAATGTAGGGTTTTGAAAGGGCTTTAATTTGGTACCTGTCCGAAGCCTGTATCTCTAACCGTTTAGGAGATATCGAAGGTTAAAGTTTTCTAACCTTTCTCCGTCGATATCCAGCCTTCATCCGTCGATATCTCCGCTTCTATTGGGAGTAGAGGGTCGTCATTGTAGTCCAAAATGTAGGGTTTTGAAAGGGCTTTAATTTGGTACCTGTCCGAAGCCTGTATCTCTAACCGTTTAGGAGATATCGAAGGTTAAAGTTTTCTAACCTTTCTCCGTCGATATCCAGCCTTCATCCGTCGATATCTCCGCTTCTATTGGGAGTAGAGGGTCGTCATTGTAGTCCAAAATGTAGGGTTTTGAAAGGGCTTTAATTTGGTACCTGTCCGAAGCCTGTATCTCTAACCGTTTAGGAGATATCGAAGGTTAAAGTTTTCTAACCTTTCTCCGTCGATATCCAGCCTTCATCCGTCGATATCTCCGCTTCTATTGGGAGTAGAGGGTCGTCATTGTAGTCCAAAATGTAGGGTTTTGAAAGGGCTTTAATTTGGTACCTGTCCGAAGCCTGTATCTCTAACCGTTTAGGAGATATCGAAGGTTAAAGTTTTCTAACCTTTCTCCGTCGATATCCAGCCTTCATCCGTCGATATCTCCGCTTCTATTGGGAGTAGAGGGTCGTCATTGTAGTCCAAAATGTAGGGTTTTGAAAGGGCTTTAATTTGGTACCTGTCCGAAGCCTGTATCTCTAACCGTTTAGGAGATATCGAAGGTTAAAGTTTTCTAACCTTTCTCCGTCGATATCCAGCCTTCATCCGTCGATATCTCCGCTTCTATTGGGAGTAGAGGGTCGTCCATTGTAGTCCAAAATGTAGGGTTTTGAAAGGGCTTTAATTTGGTACCTGTCCGAAGCCTGTATCTCTAACCGTTTAGGAGATATCGAAGGTTAAAGTTTTCTAACCTTTCTCCGTCGATATCCAGCCTTCATCCGTCGATATCTCCGCTTCTATTGGGAGTAGAGGGTCGTCATTGTAGTCCAAAATGTAGGGTTTTGAAAGGGCTTTAATTTGGTACCTGTCCGAAGCCTGTATCTCTAACCGTTTAGGAGATATCGAAGGTTAAAGTTTTCTAACCTTTCTCCGTCGATATCCAGCCTTCATCCGTCGATATCTCCGCTTCTATTGGGAGTAGAGGGTCGTCATTGTAGTCCAAAATGTAGGGTTTTGAAAGGCTTTAATTTGGTACCTGTCCGAAGCCTGTATCTCTAACCGTTTAGGAGATATCGAAGGTTAAAGTTTTCTAACCTTTCTCCGTCGATATCCAGCCTTCATCGTCGATATCTCCGCTTCTATTGGGAGTAGAGGGTCGTCATTGTAGTCCAAAATGTAGGGTTTGAAAGGGCTTTAATTTGGTACCTGTCCGAAGCCTGTATCTCTAACCGTTTAGGAGATATCGAAGGTTAAAGTTTTCTAACCTTTCTCCGTCGATATCCAGCCTTCATCCGTCGATATCTCCGCTTCTATTGGGAGTAGAGGGTCGTCATTGTAGTCCAAAATGTAGGGTTTTGAAAGGGCTTTAATTTGGTACCTGTCCGAAGCCTGTATCTCTAACCGTTTAGGAGATATCGAAGGTTAAATTTTCTAACCTTTCTCCGTCGATATCCAGCCTTCATCCGTCGATATCTCGCTTCTATTGGGAGTAGAGGGTCGTCATTGTAGTCCACAAATGTAGGGTTTTGAAAGGGCTTTATTTGGTACCTGTCCGAAGCCTGTATCTCTAAACCGTTTAGGATATCGACGGAAAGGAACTGGATAAGCTTATAAAACTCCTAAATCTCCTAAACGGTTAGAGATACAGGCTTCGGACAGGTACCAAATTAAAGCCCTTTCAAAACCCTACATTTTGGACTACAATGACGACCCTCTACTCCCAATAGAAGCGGAGATATCGACGGATGAAGGCTGGATATCGACGGAGAAAGGTTAGAAAACTTTAACCTTCGATATCTCCTAAACGGTTAGAGATACAGGCTTCGGACAGGTACCAAATTAAAGCCCTTTCAAAACCCTACATTTTGGACTACAATGACGACCCTCTACTCCCAATAGAAGCGGAGATATCGACGGATGAAGGCTGGATATCGACGGAGAAAGGTTAGAAAACTTTAACCTTCGATATCTCCTAAACGGTTAGAGATACAGGCTTCGGACAGGTACCAAATTAAAGCCCTTTCAAAACCCTACATTTTGGACTACAATGACGACCCTCTACTCCCAATAGAAGCGGAGATATCGACGGATGAAGGCTGGATATCGACGGAGAAAGGTTAGAAAACTTTAACCTTCGATATCTCCTAAACGGTTAGAGATACAGGCTTCGGACAGGTACCAAATTAAAGCCCTTTCAAAACCCTACATTTTGGACTACAATGACGACCCTCTACTCCCAATAGAAGCGGAGATATCGACGGATGAAGGCTGGATATCGACGGAGAAAGGTTAGAAAACTTTAACCTTCGATATCTCCTAAACGGTTAGAGATACAGGCTTCGGACAGGTACCAAATTAAAGCCCTTTCAAAACCCTACATTTTGGACTACAATGACGACCCTCTACTCCCAATAGAAGCGGAGATATCGACGGATGAAGGCTGGATATCGACGGAGAAAGGTTAGAAAACTTTAACCTTCGATATCTCCTAAACGGTTAGAGATACAGGCTTCGGACAGGTACCAAATTAAAGCCCTTTCAAAACCCTACATTTTGGACTACAATGACGACCCTCTACTCCCAATAGAAGCGGAGATATCGACGGATGAAGGCTGGATATCGACGGAGAAAGGTTAGAAAACTTTAACCTTCGATATCTCCTAAACGGTTAGAGATACAGGCTTCGGACAGGTACCAAATTAAAGCCCTTTCAAAACCCTACATTTTGGACTACAATGACGACCCTCTACTCCCAATAGAAGCGGAGATATCGACGGATGAAGGCTGGATATCGACGGAGAAAGGTTAGAAAACTTTAACCTTCGATATCTCCTAAACGGTTAGAGATACAGGCTTCGGACAGGTACCAAATTAAAGCCCTTTCAAAACCCTACATTTTGGACTACAATGACGACCCTCTACTCCCAATAGAAGCGGAGATATCGACGGATGAAGGCTGGATATCGACGGAGAAAGGTTAGAAAACTTTAACCTTCGATATCTCCTAAACGGTTAGAGATACAGGCTTCGGACAGGTACCAAATTAAAGCCCTTTCAAAACCCTACATTTTGGACTACAATGACGACCCTCTACTCCCAATAGAAGCGGAGATATCGACGGATGAAGGCTGGATATCGACGGAGAAAGGTTAGAAAACTTTAACCTTCGATATCTCCTAAACGGTTAGAGATACAGGCTTCGGACAGGTACCAAATTAAAGCCCTTTCAAAACCCTACATTTTGGACTACAATGACGACCCTCTACTCCCAATAGAAGCGGAGATATCGACGGATGAAGGCTGGATATCGACGGAGAAAGGTTAGAAAACTTTAACCTTCGATATCTCCTAAACGGTTAGAGATACAGGCTTCGGACAGGTACCAAATTAAAGCCCTTTCAAAACCCTACATTTTGGACTACAATGACGACCCTCTACTCCCAATAGAAGCGGAGATATCGACGGATGAAGGCTGGATATCGACGGAGAAAGGTTAGAAAACTTTAACCTTCGATATCTCCTAAACGGTTAGAGATACAGGCTTCGGACAGGTACCAAATTAAAGCCCTTTCAAAACCCTACATTTTGGACTACAATGACGACCCTCTACTCCCAATAGAAGCGGAGATATCGACGGATGAAGGCTGGATATCGACGGAGAAAGGTTAGAAAACTTTAACCTTCGATATCTCCTAAACGGTTAGAGATACAGGCTTCGGACAGGTACCAAATTAAAGCCCTTTCAAAACCCTACATTTTGGACTACAATGACGACCCTCTACTCCCAATAGAAGCGGAGATATCGACGGATGAAGGCTGGATATCGACGGAGAAAGGTTAGAAAACTTTAACCTTCGATATCTCCTAAACGGTTAGAGATACAGGCTTCGGACAGGTACCAAATTAAAGCCCTTTCAAAACCCTACATTTTGGACTACAATGACGACCCTCTACTCCCAATAGAAGCGGAGATATCGACGGATGAAGGCTGGATATCGACGGAGAAAGGTTAGAAAACTTTAACCTTCGATATCTCCTAAACGGTTAGAGATACAGGCTTCGGACAGGTACCAAATTAAAGCCCTTTCAAAACCCTACATTTTGGACTACAATGACGACCCTCTACTCCCAATAGAAGCGGAGATATCGACGGATGAAGGCTGGATATCGACGGAGAAAGGTTAGAAAACTTTAACCTTCGATATCTCCTAAACGGTTAGAGATACAGGCTTCGGACAGGTACCAAATTAAAGCCCTTTCAAAACCCTACATTTTGGACTACAATGACGACCCTCTACTCCCAATAGAAGCGGAGATATCGACGGATGAAGGCTGGATATCGACGGAGAAAGGTTAGAAAACTTTAACCTTCGATATCTCCTAAACGGTTAGAGATACAGGCTTCGGACAGGTACCAAATTAAAGCCCTTTCAAAACCCTACATTTTGGACTACAATGACGACCCTCTACTCCCAATAGAAGCGGAGATATCGACGGATGAAGGCTGGATATCGACGGAGAAAGGTTAGAAAACTTTAACCTTCGATATCTCCTAAACGGTTAGAGATACAGGCTTCGGACAGGTACCAAATTAAAGCCCTTTCAAAACCCTACATTTTGGACTACAATGACGACCCTCTACTCCCAATAGAAGCGGAGATATCGACGGATGAAGGCTGGATATCGACGGAGAAAGGTTAGAAAACTTTAACCTTCGATATCTCCTAAACGGTTAGAGATACAGGCTTCGGACAGGTACCAAATTAAAGCCCTTTCAAAACCCTACATTTTGGACTACAATGACGACCCTCTACTCCCAATAGAAGCGGAGATATCGACGGATGAAGGCTGGATATCGACGGAGAAAGGTTAGAAAACTTTAACCTTCGATATCTCCTAAACGGTTAGAGATACAGGCTTCGGACAGGTACCAAATTAAAGCCCTTTCAAAACCCTACATTTTGGACTACAATGACGACCCTCTACTCCCAATAGAAGCGGAGATATCGACGGATGAAGGCTGGATATCGACGGAGAAAGGTTAGAAAACTTTAACCTTCGATATCTCCTAAACGGTTAGAGATACAGGCTTCGGACAGGTACCAAATTAAAGCCCTTTCAAAACCCTACATTTTGGACTACAATGACGACCCTCTACTCCCAATAGAAGCGGAGATATCGACGGATGAAGGCTGGATATCGACGGAGAAAGGTTAGAAAACTTTAACCTTCGATATCTCCTAAACGGTTAGAGATACAGGCTTCGGACAGGTACCAAATTAAAGCCCTTTCAAAACCCTACATTTTGGACTACAATGACGACCCTCTACTCCCAATAGAAGCGGAGATATCGACGGATGAAGGCTGGATATCGACGGAGAAAGGTTAGAAAACTTTAACCTTCGATATCTCCTAAACGGTTAGAGATACAGGCTTCGGACAGGTACCAAATTAAAGCCCTTTCAAAACCCTACATTTTGGACTACAATGACGACCCTCTACTCCCAATAGAAGCGGAGATATCGACGGATGAAGGCTGGATATCGACGGAGAAAGGTTAGAAAACTTTAACCTTCGATATCTCCTAAACGGTTAGAGATACAGGCTTCGGACAGGTACCAAATTAAAGCCCTTTCAAAACCCTACATTTTGGACTACAATGACGACCCTCTACTCCCAATAGAAGCGGAGATATCGACGGATGAAGGCTGGATATCGACGGAGAAAGGTTAGAAAACTTTAACCTTCGATATCTCCTAAACGGTTAGAGATACAGGCTTCGGACAGGTACCAAATTAAAGCCCTTTCAAAACCCTACATTTTGGACTACAATGACGACCCTCTACTCCCAATAGAAGCGGAGATATCGACGGATGAAGGCTGGATATCGACGGAGAAAGGTTAGAAAACTTTAACCTTCGATATCTCCTAAACGGTTAGAGATACAGGCTTCGGACAGGTACCAAATTAAAGCCCTTTCAAAACCCTACATTTTGGACTACAATGACGACCCTCTACTCCCAATAGAAGCGGAGATATCGACGGATGAAGGCTGGATATCGACGGAGAAAGGTTAGAAAACTTTAACCTTCGATATCTCCTAAACGGTTAGAGATACAGGCTTCGGACAGGTACCAAATTAAAGCCCTTTCAAAACCCTACATTTTGGACTACAATGACGACCCTCTACTCCCAATAGAAGCGGAGATATCGACGGATGAAGGCTGGATATCGACGGAGAAAGGTTAGAAAACTTTAACCTTCGATATCTCCTAAACGGTTAGAGATACAGGCTTCGGACAGGTACCAAATTAAAGCCCTTTCAAAACCCTACATTTTGGACTACAATGACGACCCTCTACTCCCAATAGAAGCGGAGATATCGACGGATGAAGGCTGGATATCGACGGAGAAAGGTTAGAAAACTTTAACCTTCGATATCTCCTAAACGGTTAGAGATACAGGCTTCGGACAGGTACCAAATTAAAGCCCTTTCAAAACCCTACATTTTGGACTACAATGACGACCCTCTACTCCCAATAGAAGCGGAGATATCGACGGATGAAGGCTGGATATCGACGGAGAAAGGTTAGAAAACTTTAACCTTCGATATCTCCTAAACGGTTAGAGATACAGGCTTCGGACAGGTACCAAATTAAAGCCCTTTCAAAACCCTACATTTTGGACTACAATGACGACCCTCTACTCCCAATAGAAGCGGAGATATCGACGGATGAAGGCTGGATATCGACGGAGAAAGGTTAGAAAACTTTAACCTTCGATATCTCCTAAACGGTTAGAGATACAGGCTTCGGACAGGTACCAAATTAAAGCCCTTTCAAAACCCTACATTTTGGACTACAATGACGACCCTCTACTCCCAATAGAAGCGGAGATATCGACGGATGAAGGCTGGATATCGACGGAGAAAGGTTAGAAAACTTTAACCTTCGATATCTCCTAAACGGTTAGAGATACAGGCTTCGGACAGGTACCAAATTAAAGCCCTTTCAAAACCCTACATTTTGGACTACAATGACGACCCTCTACTCCCAATAGAAGCGGAGATATCGACGGATGAAGGCTGGATATCGACGGAGAAAGGTTAGAAAACTTTAACCTTCGATATCTCCTAAACGGTTAGAGATACAGGCTTCGGACAGGTACCAAATTAAAGCCCTTTCAAAACCCTACATTTTGGACTACAATGACGACCCTCTACTCCCAATAGAAGCGGAGATATCGACGGATGAAGGCTGGATATCGACGGAGAAAGGTTAGAAAACTTTAACCTTCGATATCTCCTAAACGGTTAGAGATACAGGCTTCGGACAGGTACCAAATTAAAGCCCTTTCAAAACCCTACATTTTGGACTACAATGACGACCCTCTACTCCCAATAGAAGCGGAGATATCGACGGATGAAGGCTGGATATCGACGGAGAAAGGTTAGAAAACTTTAACCTTCGATATCTCCTAAACGGTTAGAGATACAGGCTTCGGACAGGTACCAAATTAAAGCCCTTTCAAAACCCTACATTTTGGACTACAATGACGACCCTCTACTCCCAATAGAAGCGGAGATATCGACGGATGAAGGCTGGATATCGACGGAGAAAGGTTAGAAAACTTTAACCTTCGATATCTCCTAAACGGTTAGAGATACAGGCTTCGGACAGGTACCAAATTAAAGCCCTTTCAAAACCCTACATTTTGGACTACAATGACGACCCTCTACTCCCAATAGAAGCGGAGATATCGACGGATGAAGGCTGGATATCGACGGAGAAAGGTTAGAAAACTTTAACCTTCGATATCTCCTAAACGGTTAGAGATACAGGCTTCGGACAGGTACCAAATTAAAGCCCTTTCAAAACCCTACATTTTGGACTACAATGACGACCCTCTACTCCCAATAGAAGCGGAGATATCGACGGATGAAGGCTGGATATCGACGGAGAAAGGTTAGAAAACTTTAACCTTCGATATCTCCTAAACGGTTAGAGATACAGGCTTCGGACAGGTACCAAATTAAAGCCCTTTCAAAACCCTACATTTTGGACTACAATGACGACCCTCTACTCCCAATAGAAGCGGAGATATCGACGGATGAAGGCTGGATATCGACGGAGAAAGGTTAGAAAACTTTAACCTTCGATATCTCCTAAACGGTTAGAGATACAGGCTTCGGACAGGTACCAAATTAAAGCCCTTTCAAAACCCTACATTTTGGACTACAATGACGACCCTCTACTCCCAATAGAAGCGGAGATATCGACGGATGAAGGCTGGATATCGACGGAGAAAGGTTAGAAAACTTTAACCTTCGATATCTCCTAAACGGTTAGAGATACAGGCTTCGGACAGGTACCAAATTAAAGCCCTTTCAAAACCCTACATTTTGGACTACAATGACGACCCTCTACTCCCAATAGAAGCGGAGATATCGACGGATGAAGGCTGGATATCGACGGAGAAAGGTTAGAAAACTTTAACCTTCGATATCTCCTAAACGGTTAGAGATACAGGCTTCGGACAGGTACCAAATTAAAGCCCTTTCAAAACCCTACATTTTGGACTACAATGACGACCCTCTACTCCCAATAGAAGCGGAGATATCGACGGATGAAGGCTGGATATCGACGGAGAAAGGTTAGAAAACTTTAACCTTCGATATCTCCTAAACGGTTAGAGATACAGGCTTCGGACAGGTACCAAATTAAAGCCCTTTCAAAACCCTACATTTTGGACTACAATGACGACCCTCTACTCCCAATAGAAGCGGAGATATCGACGGATGAAGGCTGGATATCGACGGAGAAAGGTTAGAAAACTTTAACCTTCGATATCTCCTAAACGGTTAGAGATACAGGCTTCGGACAGGTACCAAATTAAAGCCCTTTCAAAACCCTACATTTTGGACTACAATGACGACCCTCTACTCCCAATAGAAGCGGAGATATCGACGGATGAAGGCTGGATATCGACGGAGAAAGGTTAGAAAACTTTAACCTTCGATATCTCCTAAACGGTTAGAGATACAGGCTTCGGACAGGTACCAAATTAAAGCCCTTTCAAAACCCTACATTTTGGACTACAATGACGACCCTCTACTCCCAATAGAAGCGGAGATATCGACGGATGAAGGCTGGATATCGACGGAGAAAGGTTAGAAAACTTTAACCTTCGATATCTCCTAAACGGTTAGAGATACAGGCTTCGGACAGGTACCAAATTAAAGCCCTTTCAAAACCCTACATTTTGGACTACAATGACGACCCTCTACTCCCAATAGAAGCGGAGATATCGACGGATGAAGGCTGGATATCGACGGAGAAAGGTTAGAAAACTTTAACCTTCGATATCTCCTAAACGGTTAGAGATACAGGCTTCGGACAGGTACCAAATTAAAGCCCTTTCAAAACCCTACATTTTGGACTACAATGACGACCCTCTACTCCCAATAGAAGCGGAGATATCGACGGATGAAGGCTGGATATCGACGGAGAAAGGTTAGAAAACTTTAACCTTCGATATCTCCTAAACGGTTAGAGATACAGGCTTCGGACAGGTACCAAATTAAAGCCCTTTCAAAACCCTACATTTTGGACTACAATGACGACCCTCTACTCCCAATAGAAGCGGAGATATCGACGGATGAAGGCTGGATATCGACGGAGAAAGGTTAGAAAACTTTAACCTTCGATATCTCCTAAACGGTTAGAGATACAGGCTTCGGACAGGTACCAAATTAAAGCCCTTTCAAAACCCTACATTTTGGACTACAATGACGACCCTCTACTCCCAATAGAAGCGGAGATATCGACGGATGAAGGCTGGATATCGACGGAGAAAGGTTAGAAAACTTTAACCTTCGATATCTCCTAAACGGTTAGAGATACAGGCTTCGGACAGGTACCAAATTAAAGCCCTTTCAAAACCCTACATTTTGGACTACAATGACGACCCTCTACTCCCAATAGAAGCGGAGATATCGACGGATGAAGGCTGGATATCGACGGAGAAAGGTTAGAAAACTTTAACCTTCGATATCTCCTAAACGGTTAGAGATACAGGCTTCGGACAGGTACCAAATTAAAGCCCTTTCAAAACCCTACATTTTGGACTACAATGACGACCCTCTACTCCCAATAGAAGCGGAGATATCGACGGATGAAGGCTGGATATCGACGGAGAAAGGTTAGAAAACTTTAACCTTCGATATCTCCTAAACGGTTAGAGATACAGGCTTCGGACAGGTACCAAATTAAAGCCCTTTCAAAACCCTACATTTTGGACTACAATGACGACCCTCTACTCCCAATAGAAGCGGAGATATCGACGGATGAAGGCTGGATATCGACGGAGAAAGGTTAGAAAACTTTAACCTTCGATATCTCCTAAACGGTTAGAGATACAGGCTTCGGACAGGTACCAAATTAAAGCCCTTTCAAAACCCTACATTTTGGACTACAATGACGACCCTCTACTCCCAATAGAAGCGGAGATATCGACGGATGAAGGCTGGATATCGACGGAGAAAGGTTAGAAAACTTTAACCTTCGATATCTCCTAAACGGTTAGAGATACAGGCTTCGGACAGGTACCAAATTAAAGCCCTTTCAAAACCCTACATTTTGGACTACAATGACGACCCTCTACTCCCAATAGAAGCGGAGATATCGACGGATGAAGGCTGGATATCGACGGAGAAAGGTTAGAAAACTTTAACCTTCGATATCTCCTAAACGGTTAGAGATACAGGCTTCGGACAGGTACCAAATTAAAGCCCTTTCAAAACCCTACATTTTGGACTACAATGACGACCCTCTACTCCCAATAGAAGCGGAGATATCGACGGATGAAGGCTGGATATCGACGGAGAAAGGTTAGAAAACTTTAACCTTCGATATCTCCTAAACGGTTAGAGATACAGGCTTCGGACAGGTACCAAATTAAAGCCCTTTCAAAACCCTACATTTTGGACTACAATGACGACCCTCTACTCCCAATAGAAGCGGAGATATCGACGGATGAAGGCTGGATATCGACGGAGAAAGGTTAGAAAACTTTAACCTTCGATATCTCCTAAACGGTTAGAGATACAGGCTTCGGACAGGTACCAAATTAAAGCCCTTTCAAAACCCTACATTTTGGACTACAATGACGACCCTCTACTCCCAATAGAAGCGGAGATATCGACGGATGAAGGCTGGATATCGACGGAGAAAGGTTAGAAAACTTTAACCTTCGATATCTCCTAAACGGTTAGAGATACAGGCTTCGGACAGGTACCAAATTAAAGCCCTTTCAAAACCCTACATTTTGGACTACAATGACGACCCTCTACTCCCAATAGAAGCGGAGATATCGACGGATGAAGGCTGGATATCGACGGAGAAAGGTTAGAAAACTTTAACCTTCGATATCTCCTAAACGGTTAGAGATACAGGCTTCGGACAGGTACCAAATTAAAGCCCTTTCAAAACCCTACATTTTGGACTACAATGACGACCCTCTACTCCCAATAGAAGCGGAGATATCGACGGATGAAGGCTGGATATCGACGGAGAAAGGTTAGAAAACTTTAACCTTCGATATCTCCTAAACGGTTAGAGATACAGGCTTCGGACAGGTACCAAATTAAAGCCCTTTCAAAACCCTACATTTTGGACTACAATGACGACCCTCTACTCCCAATAGAAGCGGAGATATCGACGGATGAAGGCTGGATATCGACGGAGAAAGGTTAGAAAACTTTAACCTTCGATATCTCCTAAACGGTTAGAGATACAGGCTTCGGACAGGTACCAAATTAAAGCCCTTTCAAAACCCTACATTTTGGACTACAATGACGACCCTCTACTCCCAATAGAAGCGGAGATATCGACGGATGAAGGCTGGATATCGACGGAGAAAGGTTAGAAAACTTTAACCTTCGATATCTCCTAAACGGTTAGAGATACAGGCTTCGGACAGGTACCAAATTAAAGCCCTTTCAAAACCCTACATTTTGGACTACAATGACGACCCTCTACTCCCAATAGAAGCGGAGATATCGACGGATGAAGGCTGGATATCGACGGAGAAAGGTTAGAAAACTTTAACCTTCGATATCTCCTAAACGGTTAGAGATACAGGCTTCGGACAGGTACCAAATTAAAGCCCTTTCAAAACCCTACATTTTGGACTACAATGACGACCCTCTACTCCCAATAGAAGCGGAGATATCGACGGATGAAGGCTGGATATCGACGGAGAAAGGTTAGAAAACTTTAACCTTCGATATCTCCTAAACGGTTAGAGATACAGGCTTCGGACAGGTACCAAATTAAAGCCCTTTCAAAACCCTACATTTTGGACTACAATGACGACCCTCTACTCCCAATAGAAGCGGAGATATCGACGGATGAAGGCTGGATATCGACGGAGAAAGGTTAGAAAACTTTAACCTTCGATATCTCCTAAACGGTTAGAGATACAGGCTTCGGACAGGTACCAAATTAAAGCCCTTTCAAAACCCTACATTTTGGACTACAATGACGACCCTCTACTCCCAATAGAAGCGGAGATATCGACGGATGAAGGCTGGATATCGACGGAGAAAGGTTAGAAAACTTTAACCTTCGATATCTCCTAAACGGTTAGAGATACAGGCTTCGGACAGGTACCAAATTAAAGCCCTTTCAAAACCCTACATTTTGGACTACAATGACGACCCTCTACTCCCAATAGAAGCGGAGATATCGACGGATGAAGGCTGGATATCGACGGAGAAAGGTTAGAAAACTTTAACCTTCGATATCTCCTAAACGGTTAGAGATACAGGCTTCGGACAGGTACCAAATTAAAGCCCTTTCAAAACCCTACATTTTGGACTACAATGACGACCCTCTACTCCCAATAGAAGCGGAGATATCGACGGATGAAGGCTGGATATCGACGGAGAAAGGTTAGAAAACTTTAACCTTCGATATCTCCTAAACGGTTAGAGATACAGGCTTCGGACAGGTACCAAATTAAAGCCCTTTCAAAACCCTACATTTTGGACTACAATGACGACCCTCTACTCCCAATAGAAGCGGAGATATCGACGGATGAAGGCTGGATATCGACGGAGAAAGGTTAGAAAACTTTAACCTTCGATATCTCCTAAACGGTTAGAGATACAGGCTTCGGACAGGTACCAAATTAAAGCCCTTTCAAAACCCTACATTTTGGACTACAATGACGACCCTCTACTCCCAATAGAAGCGGAGATATCGACGGATGAAGGCTGGATATCGACGGAGAAAGGTTAGAAAACTTTAACCTTCGATATCTCCTAAACGGTTAGAGATACAGGCTTCGGACAGGTACCAAATTAAAGCCCTTTCAAAACCCTACATTTTGGACTACAATGACGACCCTCTACTCCCAATAGAAGCGGAGATATCGACGGATGAAGGCTGGATATCGACGGAGAAAGGTTAGAAAACTTTAACCTTCGATATCTCCTAAACGGTTAGAGATACAGGCTTCGGACAGGTACCAAATTAAAGCCCTTTCAAAACCCTACATTTTGGACTACAATGACGACCCTCTACTCCCAATAGAAGCGGAGATATCGACGGATGAAGGCTGGATATCGACGGAGAAAGGTTAGAAAACTTTAACCTTCGATATCTCCTAAACGGTTAGAGATACAGGCTTCGGACAGGTACCAAATTAAAGCCCTTTCAAAACCCTACATTTTGGACTACAATGACGACCCTCTACTCCCAATAGAAGCGGAGATATCGACGGATGAAGGCTGGATATCGACGGAGAAAGGTTAGAAAACTTTAACCTTCGATATCTCCTAAACGGTTAGAGATACAGGCTTCGGACAGGTACCAAATTAAAGCCCTTTCAAAACCCTACATTTTGGACTACAATGACGACCCTCTACTCCCAATAGAAGCGGAGATATCGACGGATGAAGGCTGGATATCGACGGAGAAAGGTTAGAAAACTTTAACCTTCGATATCTCCTAAACGGTTAGAGATACAGGCTTCGGACAGGTACCAAATTAAAGCCCTTTCAAAACCCTACATTTTGGACTACAATGACGACCCTCTACTCCCAATAGAAGCGGAGATATCGACGGATGAAGGCTGGATATCGACGGAGAAAGGTTAGAAAACTTTAACCTTCGATATCTCCTAAACGGTTAGAGATACAGGCTTCGGACAGGTACCAAATTAAAGCCCTTTCAAAACCCTACATTTTGGACTACAATGACGACCCTCTACTCCCAATAGAAGCGGAGATATCGACGGATGAAGGCTGGATATCGACGGAGAAAGGTTAGAAAACTTTAACCTTCGATATCTCCTAAACGGTTAGAGATACAGGCTTCGGACAGGTACCAAATTAAAGCCCTTTCAAAACCCTACATTTTGGACTACAATGACGACCCTCTACTCCCAATAGAAGCGGAGATATCGACGGATGAAGGCTGGATATCGACGGAGAAAGGTTAGAAAACTTTAACCTTCGATATCTCCTAAACGGTTAGAGATACAGGCTTCGGACAGGTACCAAATTAAAGCCCTTTCAAAACCCTACATTTTGGACTACAATGACGACCCTCTACTCCCAATAGAAGCGGAGATATCGACGGATGAAGGCTGGATATCGACGGAGAAAGGTTAGAAAACTTTAACCTTCGATATCTCCTAAACGGTTAGAGATACAGGCTTCGGACAGGTACCAAATTAAAGCCCTTTCAAAACCCTACATTTTGGACTACAATGACGACCCTCTACTCCCAATAGAAGCGGAGATATCGACGGATGAAGGCTGGATATCGACGGAGAAAGGTTAGAAAACTTTAACCTTCGATATCTCCTAAACGGTTAGAGATACAGGCTTCGGACAGGTACCAAATTAAAGCCCTTTCAAAACCCTACATTTTGGACTACAATGACGACCCTCTACTCCCAATAGAAGCGGAGATATCGACGGATGAAGGCTGGATATCGACGGAGAAAGGTTAGAAAACTTTAACCTTCGATATCTCCTAAACGGTTAGAGATACAGGCTTCGGACAGGTACCAAATTAAAGCCCTTTCAAAACCCTACATTTTGGACTACAATGACGACCCTCTACTCCCAATAGAAGCGGAGATATCGACGGATGAAGGCTGGATATCGACGGAGAAAGGTTAGAAAACTTTAACCTTCGATATCTCCTAAACGGTTAGAGATACAGGCTTCGGACAGGTACCAAATTAAAGCCCTTTCAAAACCCTACATTTTGGACTACAATGACGACCCTCTACTCCCAATAGAAGCGGAGATATCGACGGATGAAGGCTGGATATCGACGGAGAAAGGTTAGAAAACTTTAACCTTCGATATCTCCTAAACGGTTAGAGATACAGGCTTCGGACAGGTACCAAATTAAAGCCCTTTCAAAACCCTACATTTTGGACTACAATGACGACCCTCTACTCCCAATAGAAGCGGAGATATCGACGGATGAAGGCTGGATATCGACGGAGAAAGGTTAGAAAACTTTAACCTTCGATATCTCCTAAACGGTTAGAGATACAGGCTTCGGACAGGTACCAAATTAAAGCCCTTTCAAAACCCTACATTTTGGACTACAATGACGACCCTCTACTCCCAATAGAAGCGGAGATATCGACGGATGAAGGCTGGATATCGACGGAGAAAGGTTAGAAAACTTTAACCTTCGATATCTCCTAAACGGTTAGAGATACAGGCTTCGGACAGGTACCAAATTAAAGCCCTTTCAAAACCCTACATTTTGGACTACAATGACGACCCTCTACTCCCAATAGAAGCGGAGATATCGACGGATGAAGGCTGGATATCGACGGAGAAAGGTTAGAAAACTTTAACCTTCGATATCTCCTAAACGGTTAGAGATACAGGCTTCGGACAGGTACCAAATTAAAGCCCTTTCAAAACCCTACATTTTGGACTACAATGACGACCCTCTACTCCCAATAGAAGCGGAGATATCGACGGATGAAGGCTGGATATCGACGGAGAAAGGTTAGAAAACTTTAACCTTCGATATCTCCTAAACGGTTAGAGATACAGGCTTCGGACAGGTACCAAATTAAAGCCCTTTCAAAACCCTACATTTTGGACTACAATGACGACCCTCTACTCCCAATAGAAGCGGAGATATCGACGGATGAAGGCTGGATATCGACGGAGAAAGGTTAGAAAACTTTAACCTTCGATATCTCCTAAACGGTTAGAGATACAGGCTTCGGACAGGTACCAAATTAAAGCCCTTTCAAAACCCTACATTTTGGACTACAATGACGACCCTCTACTCCCAATAGAAGCGGAGATATCGACGGATGAAGGCTGGATATCGACGGAGAAAGGTTAGAAAACTTTAACCTTCGATATCTCCTAAACGGTTAGAGATACAGGCTTCGGACAGGTACCAAATTAAAGCCCTTTCAAAACCCTACATTTTGGACTACAATGACGACCCTCTACTCCCAATAGAAGCGGAGATATCGACGGATGAAGGCTGGATATCGACGGAGAAAGGTTAGAAAACTTTAACCTTCGATATCTCCTAAACGGTTAGAGATACAGGCTTCGGACAGGTACCAAATTAAAGCCCTTTCAAAACCCTACATTTTGGACTACAATGACGACCCTCTACTCCCAATAGAAGCGGAGATATCGACGGATGAAGGCTGGATATCGACGGAGAAAGGTTAGAAAACTTTAACCTTCGATATCTCCTAAACGGTTAGAGATACAGGCTTCGGACAGGTACCAAATTAAAGCCCTTTCAAAACCCTACATTTTGGACTACAATGACGACCCTCTACTCCCAATAGAAGCGGAGATATCGACGGATGAAGGCTGGATATCGACGGAGAAAGGTTAGAAAACTTTAACCTTCGATATCTCCTAAACGGTTAGAGATACAGGCTTCGGACAGGTACCAAATTAAAGCCCTTTCAAAACCCTACATTTTGGACTACAATGACGACCCTCTACTCCCAATAGAAGCGGAGATATCGACGGATGAAGGCTGGATATCGACGGAGAAAGGTTAGAAAACTTTAACCTTCGATATCTCCTAAACGGTTAGAGATACAGGCTTCGGACAGGTACCAAATTAAAGCCCTTTCAAAACCCTACATTTTGGACTACAATGACGACCCTCTACTCCCAATAGAAGCGGAGATATCGACGGATGAAGGCTGGATATCGACGGAGAAAGGTTAGAAAACTTTAACCTTCGATATCTCCTAAACGGTTAGAGATACAGGCTTCGGACAGGTACCAAATTAAAGCCCTTTCAAAACCCTACATTTTGGACTACAATGACGACCCTCTACTCCCAATAGAAGCGGAGATATCGACGGATGAAGGCTGGATATCGACGGAGAAAGGTTAGAAAACTTTAACCTTCGATATCTCCTAAACGGTTAGAGATACAGGCTTCGGACAGGTACCAAATTAAAGCCCTTTCAAAACCCTACATTTTGGACTACAATGACGACCCTCTACTCCCAATAGAAGCGGAGATATCGACGGATGAAGGCTGGATATCGACGGAGAAAGGTTAGAAAACTTTAACCTTCGATATCTCCTAAACGGTTAGAGATACAGGCTTCGGACAGGTACCAAATTAAAGCCCTTTCAAAACCCTACATTTTGGACTACAATGACGACCCTCTACTCCCAATAGAAGCGGAGATATCGACGGATGAAGGCTGGATATCGACGGAGAAAGGTTAGAAAACTTTAACCTTCGATATCTCCTAAACGGTTAGAGATACAGGCTTCGGACAGGTACCAAATTAAAGCCCTTTCAAAACCCTACATTTTGGACTACAATGACGACCCTCTACTCCCAATAGAAGCGGAGATATCGACGGATGAA
This sequence comes from Harpegnathos saltator, assembly GCF_003227715.2. Taxonomy (NCBI): domain Eukaryota; kingdom Metazoa; phylum Arthropoda; class Insecta; order Hymenoptera; family Formicidae; genus Harpegnathos; species Harpegnathos saltator. Next base: position 89,948 of record NW_020230670.1, on the reverse strand, counting down.
GGCTGGATATCGACGGAGAAAGGTTAGAAAACTTTAACCTTCGATATCTCCTAAACGGTTAGAGATACAGGCTTCGGACAGGTACCAAATTAAAGCCCTTTCAAAACCCTACATTTTGGACTACAATGACGACCCTCTACTCCCAATAGAAGCGGAGATATCGACGGATGAAGGCTGGATATCGACGGAGAAAGGTTAGAAAACTTTAACCTTCGATATCTCCTAAACGGTTAGAGATACAGGCTTCGGACAGGTACCAAATTAAAGCCCTTTCAAAACCCTACATTTTGGACTACAATGACGACCCTCTACTCCCAATAGAAGCGGAGATATCGACGGATGAAGGCTGGATATCGACGGAGAAAGGTTAGAAAACTTTAACCTTCGATATCTCCTAAACGGTTAGAGATACAGGCTTCGGACAGGTACCAAATTAAAGCCCTTTCAAAACCCTACATTTTGGACTACAATGACGACCCTCTACTCCCAATAGAAGCGGAGATATCGACGGATGAAGGCTGGATATCGACGGAGAAAGGTTAGAAAACTTTAACCTTCGATATCTCCTAAACGGTTAGAGATACAGGCTTCGGACAGGTACCAAATTAAAGCCCTTTCAAAACCCTACATTTTGGACTACAATGACGACCCTCTACTCCCAATAGAAGCGGAGATATCGACGGATGAAGGCTGGATATCGACGGAGAAAGGTTAGAAAACTTTAACCTTCGATATCTCCTAAACGGTTAGAGATACAGGCTTCGGACAGGTACCAAATTAAAGCCCTTTCAAAACCCTACATTTTGGACTACAATGACGACCCTCTACTCCCAATAGAAGCGGAGATATCGACGGATGAAGGCTGGATATCGACGGAGAAAGGTTAGAAAACTTTAACCTTCGATATCTCCTAAACGGTTAGAGATACAGGCTTCGGACAGGTACCAAATTAAAGCCCTTTCAAAACCCTACATTTTGGACTACAATGACGACCCTCTACTCCCAATAGAAGCGGAGATATCGACGGATGAAGGCTGGATATCGACGGAGAAAGGTTAGAAAACTTTAACCTTCGATATCTCCTAAACGGTTAGAGATACAGGCTTCGGACAGGTACCAAATTAAAGCCCTTTCAAAACCCTACATTTTGGACTACAATGACGACCCTCTACTCCCAATAGAAGCGGAGATATCGACGGATGAAGGCTGGATATCGACGGAGAAAGGTTAGAAAACTTTAACCTTCGATATCTCCTAAACGGTTAGAGATACAGGCTTCGGACAGGTACCAAATTAAAGCCCTTTCAAAACCCTACATTTTGGACTACAATGACGACCCTCTACTCCCAATAGAAGCGGAGATATCGACGGATGAAGGCTGGATATCGACGGAGAAAGGTTAGAAAACTTTAACCTTCGATATCTCCTAAACGGTTAGAGATACAGGCTTCGGACAGGTACCAAATTAAAGCCCTTTCAAAACCCTACATTTTGGACTACAATGACGACCCTCTACTCCCAATAGAAGCGGAGATATCGACGGATGAAGGCTGGATATCGACGGAGAAAGGTTAGAAAACTTTAACCTTCGATATCTCCTAAACGGTTAGAGATACAGGCTTCGGACAGGTACCAAATTAAAGCCCTTTCAAAACCCTACATTTTGGACTACAATGACGACCCTCTACTCCCAATAGAAGCGGAGATATCGACGGATGAAGGCTGGATATCGACGGAGAAAGGTTAGAAAACTTTAACCTTCGATATCTCCTAAACGGTTAGAGATACAGGCTTCGGACAGGTACCAAATTAAAGCCCTTTCAAAACCCTACATTTTGGACTACAATGACGACCCTCTACTCCCAATAGAAGCGGAGATATCGACGGATGAAGGCTGGATATCGACGGAGAAAGGTTAGAAAACTTTAACCTTCGATATCTCCTAAACGGTTAGAGATACAGGCTTCGGACAGGTACCAAATTAAAGCCCTTTCAAAACCCTACATTTTGGACTACAATGACGACCCTCTACTCCCAATAGAAGCGGAGATATCGACGGATGAAGGCTGGATATCGACGGAGAAAGGTTAGAAAACTTTAACCTTCGATATCTCCTAAACGGTTAGAGATACAGGCTTCGGACAGGTACCAAATTAAAGCCCTTTCAAAACCCTACATTTTGGACTACAATGACGACCCTCTACTCCCAATAGAAGCGGAGATATCGACGGATGAAGGCTGGATATCGACGGAGAAAGGTTAGAAAACTTTAACCTTCGATATCTCCTAAACGGTTAGAGATACAGGCTTCGGACAGGTACCAAATTAAAGCCCTTTCAAAACCCTACATTTTGGACTACAATGACGACCCTCTACTCCCAATAGAAGCGGAGATATCGACGGATGAAGGCTGGATATCGACGGAGAAAGGTTAGAAAACTTTAACCTTCGATATCTCCTAAACGGTTAGAGATACAGGCTTCGGACAGGTACCAAATTAAAGCCCTTTCAAAACCCTACATTTTGGACTACAATGACGACCCTCTACTCCCAATAGAAGCGGAGATATCGACGGATGAAGGCTGGATATCGACGGAGAAAGGTTAGAAAACTTTAACCTTCGATATCTCCTAAACGGTTAGAGATACAGGCTTCGGACAGGTACCAAATTAAAGCCCTTTCAAAACCCTACATTTTGGACTACAATGACGACCCTCTACTCCCAATAGAAGCGGAGATATCGACGGATGAAGGCTGGATATCGACGGAGAAAGGTTAGAAAACTTTAACCTTCGATATCTCCTAAACGGTTAGAGATACAGGCTTCGGACAGGTACCAAATTAAAGCCCTTTCAAAACCCTACATTTTGGACTACAATGACGACCCTCTACTCCCAATAGAAGCGGAGATATCGACGGATGAAGGCTGGATATCGACGGAGAAAGGTTAGAAAACTTTAACCTTCGATATCTCCTAAACGGTTAGAGATACAGGCTTCGGACAGGTACCAAATTAAAGCCCTTTCAAAACCCTACATTTTGGACTACAATGACGACCCTCTACTCCCAATAGAAGCGGAGATATCGACGGATGAAGGCTGGATATCGACGGAGAAAGGTTAGAAAACTTTAACCTTCGATATCTCCTAAACGGTTAGAGATACAGGCTTCGGACAGGTACCAAATTAAAGCCCTTTCAAAACCCTACATTTTGGACTACAATGACGACCCTCTACTCCCAATAGAAGCGGAGATATCGACGGATGAAGGCTGGATATCGACGGAGAAAGGTTAGAAAACTTTAACCTTCGATATCTCCTAAACGGTTAGAGATACAGGCTTCGGACAGGTACCAAATTAAAGCCCTTTCAAAACCCTACATTTTGGACTACAATGACGACCCTCTACTCCCAATAGAAGCGGAGATATCGACGGATGAAGGCTGGATATCGACGGAGAAAGGTTAGAAAACTTTAACCTTCGATATCTCCTAAACGGTTAGAGATACAGGCTTCGGACAGGTACCAAATTAAAGCCCTTTCAAAACCCTACATTTTGGACTACAATGACGACCCTCTACTCCCAATAGAAGCGGAGATATCGACGGATGAAGGCTGGATATCGACGGAGAAAGGTTAGAAAACTTTAACCTTCGATATCTCCTAAACGGTTAGAGATACAGGCTTCGGACAGGTACCAAATTAAAGCCCTTTCAAAACCCTACATTTTGGACTACAATGACGACCCTCTACTCCCAATAGAAGCGGAGATATCGACGGATGAAGGCTGGATATCGACGGAGAAAGGTTAGAAAACTTTAACCTTCGATATCTCCTAAACGGTTAGAGATACAGGCTTCGGACAGGTACCAAATTAAAGCCCTTTCAAAACCCTACATTTTGGACTACAATGACGACCCTCTACTCCCAATAGAAGCGGAGATATCGACGGATGAAGGCTGGATATCGACGGAGAAAGGTTAGAAAACTTTAACCTTCGATATCTCCTAAACGGTTAGAGATACAGGCTTCGGACAGGTACCAAATTAAAGCCCTTTCAAAACCCTACATTTTGGACTACAATGACGACCCTCTACTCCCAATAGAAGCGGAGATATCGACGGATGAAGGCTGGATATCGACGGAGAAAGGTTAGAAAACTTTAACCTTCGATATCTCCTAAACGGTTAGAGATACAGGCTTCGGACAGGTACCAAATTAAAGCCCTTTCAAAACCCTACATTTTGGACTACAATGACGACCCTCTACTCCCAATAGAAGCGGAGATATCGACGGATGAAGGCTGGATATCGACGGAGAAAGGTTAGAAAACTTTAACCTTCGATATCTCCTAAACGGTTAGAGATACAGGCTTCGGACAGGTACCAAATTAAAGCCCTTTCAAAACCCTACATTTTGGACTACAATGACGACCCTCTACTCCCAATAGAAGCGGAGATATCGACGGATGAAGGCTGGATATCGACGGAGAAAGGTTAGAAAACTTTAACCTTCGATATCTCCTAAACGGTTAGAGATACAGGCTTCGGACAGGTACCAAATTAAAGCCCTTTCAAAACCCTACATTTTGGACTACATGACGACCCTCTACTCCCAATAGAAGCGGAGATATCGACGGATGAAGGCTGGATATCGACGGAGAAAGGTTAGAAAACTTTAACCTTCGATATCTCCTAAACGGTTAGAGATACAGGCTTCGGACAGGTACCAAATTAAAGCCCTTTCAAAACCCTACATTTTGGACTACAATGACGACCCTCTACTCCCAATAGAAGCGGAGATATCGACGGATGAAGGCTGGATATCGACGGAGAAAGGTTAGAAAACTTTAACCTTCGATATCTCCTAAACGGTTAGAGATACAGGCTTCGGACAGGTACCAAATTAAAGCCCTTTCAAAACCCTACATTTTGGACTACAATGACGACCCTCTACTCCCAATAGAAGCGGAGATATCGACGGATGAAGGCTGGATATCGACGGAGAAAGGTTAGAAAACTTTAACCTTCGATATCTCCTAAACGGTTAGAGATACAGGCTTCGGACAGGTACCAAATTAAAGCCCTTTCAAAACCCTACATTTTGGACTACAATGACGACCCTCTACTCCCAATAGAAGCGGAGATATCGACGGATGAAGGCTGGATATCGACGGAGAAAGGTTAGAAAACTTTAACCTTCGATATCTCCTAAACGGTTAGAGATACAGGCTTCGGACAGGTACCAAATTAAAGCCCTTTCAAAACCCTACATTTTGGACTACAATGACGACCTCTACTCCCAATAGAAGCGGAGATATCGACGGATGAAGGCTGGATATCGACGGAGAAAGGTTAGAAAACTTTAACCTTCGATATCTCCTAAACGGTTAGAGATACAGGCTTCGGACAGGTACCAAATTAAAGCCCTTTCAAAACCCTACATTTTGGACTACAATGACGACCCTCTACTCCCAATAGAAGCGGAGATATCGACGGATGAAGGCTGGATATCGACGGAGAAAGGTTAGAAAACTTTAACCTTCGATATCTCCTAAACGGTTAGAGATACAGGCTTCGGACAGGTACCAAATTAAAGCCCTTTCAAAACCCTACATTTTGGACTACAATGACGACCCTCTACTCCCAATAGAAGCGGAGATATCGACGATGAAGGCTGGATATCGACGGAGAAAGGTTAGAAAACTTTAACCTTCGATATCTCCTAAACGGTTAGAGATACAGGCTTCGGACAGGTACCAAATTAAAGCCCTTTCAAAACCCTACATTTTGGACTACAATGACGACCCTCTACTCCCAATAGAAGCGGAGATATCGACGGATGAAGGCTGGATATCGACGGAGAAAGGTTAGAAACTTTAACCTTCAATGTCTCCTAAACGGTTAGAGATACAGGCTTCGGACAGGTACCAAATTAAAGCCCTCTCAAAACCCTACATTTTGGACTACAATGACGACCCTCTACTCCCAATAGAAGCGGAGATATCGACGGATGAAGGCTGGATATCGACGGAGAAAGGTTAGAAAACTTTAACCTTCGATATCTCCTAAACGGTTAAAGATACAGGCTTCGGACAGGTACCAAATTAAAGCCCTTTCAAAACCCTACATTTTGGACTACAATGGCGACCCTCTACTCCCAATAGAAGCGGAGATATCGACGAATGAAGGCTGGATATCGACGGAGAAAGGTTAAACTTTCTCCGTCGATATCTCCGGCCTTCTATCCTGGGAGTAAGGGTCGTCATGTAGTTCCAAAATGTAGGTTTGAAAGGGCTTTAATTTGGTACCTGTCCGAAGCCTGTATCTCTAACCGTTTAGGAGATATCGAAGGTTAAAGTTTTCTAACCTTTCTCCGTCGATATCCGCCTCATCCGTCGATATCTCCGCTTCTATTGGGAGTAGAGGGTCGTCATGTAGTCCAAAATGTAGGGTTTTGAAAGGGCTTTAATTTGGTACCTGTCCGAAGCCTGTATCTCTAACCGTTTAGGAGATATCGAAGGTTAAAGTTTTCTAACCTTTCTCCGTCGATATCCAGCCTTCATCCGTCGATATCTCCGCTTCTATTGGGAGTAGAGGGTCGTCATTGTAGTCCAAAATGTAGGGTTTTGAAAGGGCTTTAATTTGGTACCTGTCCGAAGCCTGTATCTCTAACCGTTTAGGAGATATCGAAGGTTAAAGTTTTCTAACTTTCTCCGTCGATATCCAGCCTTCATCCGTCGATATCTCCGCTTCTATTGGGAGTAGAGGGTCGTCATTGTAGTCCAAAATGTAGGGTTTTGAAAGGGCTTTAATTTGGTACCTGTCCGAAGCCTGTATCTCTAACCGTTTAGGAGATATCGAAGGTTAAAGTTTTCTAACCTTTCTCCGTCGATATCCAGCCTTCATCCGTCGATATCTCCGCTTCTATTGGGAGTAGAGGGTCGTCATTGTAGTCCAAAATGTAGGGTTTTGAAAGGGCTTTAATTTGGTACCTGTCCGAAGCCTGTATCTCTAACCGTTTAGGAGATATCGAAGGTTAAAGTTTTCTAACCTTTCTCCGTCGATATCCAGCCTTCATCCGTCGATATCTCCGCTTCTATTGGGAGTAGAGGGTCGTCATTGTAGTCCAAAATGTAGGGTTTTGAAAGGGCTTTAATTTGGTACCTGTCCGAAGCCTGTATCTCTAACCGTTTAGGAGATATCGAAGGTTAAAGTTTTCTAACCTTTCTCCGTCGATATCCAGCCTTCATCCGTCGATATCTCCGCTTCTATTGGGAGTAGAGGGTCGTCATTGTAGTCCAAAATGTAGGGTTTTGAAAGGGCTTTAATTTGGTACCTGTCCGAAGCCTGTATCTCTAACCGTTTAGGAGATATCGAAGGTTAAAGTTTTCTAACCTTTCTCCGTCGATATCCAGCCTTCATCCGTCGATATCTCCGCTTCTATTGGGAGTAGAGGGTCGTCATTGTAGTCCAAAATGTAGGGTTTTGAAAGGGCTTTAATTTGGTACCTGTCCGAAGCCTGTATCTCTAACCGTTTAGGAGATATCGAAGGTTAAAGTTTTCTAACCTTTCTCCGTCGATATCCAGCCTTCATCCGTCGATATCTCCGCTTCTATTGGGAGTAGAGGGTCGTCATTGTAGTCCAAAATGTAGGGTTTTGAAAGGGCTTTAATTTGGTACCTGTCCGAAGCCTGTATCTCTAACCGTTTAGGAGATATCGAAGGTTAAAGTTTTCTAACCTTTCTCCGTCGATATCCAGCCTTCATCCGTCGATATCTCCGCTTCTATTGGGAGTAGAGGTCGTCATGTAGTCCAAAATGTAGGGTTTTGAAAGGGCTTTAATTTGGTACCTGTCCGAAGCCTGTATCTCTAACCGTTTAGGAGATATCGAAGGTTAAAGTTTTCTAACCTTTCTCCGTCGATATCCAGCCTTCATCCGTCGATATCTCCGCTTCTATTGGGAGTAGAGGGTCGTCATTGTAGTCCAAAATGTAGGGTTTTGAAAGGGCTTTAATTTGGTACCTGTCCGAAGCCTGTATCTCTAACCGTTTAGGAGATATCGAAGGTTAAAGTTTTCTAACCTTTCTCCGTCGATATCCAGCCTTCATCCGTCGATATCTCCGCTTCTATTGGGAGTAGAGGGTCGTCATTGTAGTCCAAAATGTAGGGTTTTGAAAGGGCTTTAATTTGGTACCTGTCCGAAGCCTGTATCTCTAACCGTTTAGGAGATATCGAAGGTTAAAGTTTTCTAACCTTTCTCCGTCGATATCCAGCCTTCATCCGTCGATATCTCCGCTTCTATTGGGAGTAGAGGGTCGTCATTGTAGTCCAAAATGTAGGGTTTTGAAAGGGCTTTAATTTGGTACCTGTCCGAAGCCTGTATCTCTAACCGTTTAGGAGATATCGAAGGTTAAAGTTTTCTAACCTTTCTCCGTCGATATCCAGCCTTCATCCGTCGATATCTCCGCTTCTATTGGGAGTAGAGGGTCGTCATTGTAGTCCAAAATGTAGGGTTTTGAAAGGGCTTTAATTTGGTACCTGTCCGAAGCCTGTATCTCTAACCGTTTAGGAGATATCGAAGGTTAAAGTTTTCTAACCTTTCTCCGTCGATATCCAGCCTTCATCCGTCGATATCTCCGCTTCTATTGGGAGTAGAGGGTCGTCATTGTAGTCCAAAATGTAGGGTTTTGAAAGGGCTTTAATTTGGTACCTGTCCGAAGCCTGTATCTCTAACCGTTTAGGAGATATCGAAGGTTAAAGTTTTCTAACCTTTCTCCGTCGATATCCAGCCTTCATCCGTCGATATCTCCGCTTCTATTGGGAGTAGAGGGTCGTCATTGTAGTCCAAAATGTAGGGTTTTGAAAGGGCTTTAATTTGGTACCTGTCCGAAGCCTGTATCTCTAACCGTTTAGGAGATATCGAAGGTTAAAGTTTTCTAACCTTTCTCCGTCGATATCCAGCCTTCATCCGTCGATATCTCCGCTTCTATTGGGAGTAGAGGGTCGTCATTGTAGTCCAAAATGTAGGGTTTTGAAAGGGCTTTAATTTGGTACCTGTCCGAAGCCTGTATCTCTAACCGTTTAGGAGATATCGAAGGTTAAAGTTTTCTAACCTTTCTCCGTCGATATCCAGCCTTCATCCGTCGATATCTCCGCTTCTATTGGGAGTAGAGGGTCGTCATTGTAGTCCAAAATGTAGGGTTTTGAAAGGGCTTTAATTTGGTACCTGTCCGAAGCCTGTATCTCTAACCGTTTAGGAGATATCGAAGGTTAAAGTTTTCTAACCTTTCTCCGTCGATATCCAGCCTTCATCCGTCGATATCTCCGCTTCTATTGGGAGTAGAGGGTCGTCATTGTAGTCCAAAATGTAGGGTTTTGAAAGGGCTTTAATTTGGTACCTGTCCGAAGCCTGTATCTCTAACCGTTTAGGAGATATCGAAGGTTAAAGTTTTCTAACCTTTCTCCGTCGATATCCAGCCTTCATCCGTCGATATCTCCGCTTCTATTGGGAGTAGAGGGTCGTCATTGTAGTCCAAAATGTAGGGTTTTGAAAGGGCTTTAATTTGGTACCTGTCCGAAGCCTGTATCTCTAACCGTTTAGGAGATATCGAAGGTTAAAGTTTTCTAACCTTTCTCCGTCGATATCCAGCCTTCATCCGTCGATATCTCCGCTTCTATTGGGAGTAGAGGGTCGTCATTGTAGTCCAAAATGTAGGGTTTTGAAAGGGCTTTAATTTGGTACCTGTCCGAAGCCTGTATCTCTAACCGTTTAGGAGATATCGAAGGTTAAAGTTTTCTAACCTTTCTCCGTCGATATCCAGCCTTCATCCGTCGATATCTCCGCTTCTATTGGGAGTAGAGGGTCGTCATTGTAGTCCAAAATGTAGGGTTTTGAAAGGGCTTTAATTTGGTACCTGTCCGAAGCCTGTATCTCTAACCGTTTAGGAGATATCGAAGGTTAAAGTTTTCTAACCTTTCTCCGTCGATATCCAGCCTTCATCCGTCGATATCTCCGCTTCTATTGGGAGTAGAGGGTCGTCATTGTAGTCCAAAATGTAGGGTTTTGAAAGGGCTTTAATTTGGTACCTGTCCGAAGCCTGTATCTCTAACCGTTTAGGAGATATCGAAGGTTAAAGTTTTCTAACCTTTCTCCGTCGATATCCAGCCTTCATCCGTCGATATCTCCGCTTCTATTGGGAGTAGAGGGTCGTCATTGTAGTCCAAAATGTAGGGTTTTGAAAGGGCTTTAATTTGGTACCTGTCCGAAGCCTGTATCTCTAACCGTTTAGGAGATATCGAAGGTTAAAGTTTTCTAACCTTTCTCCGTCGATATCCAGCCTTCATCCGTCGATATCTCCGCTTCTATTGGGAGTAGAGGGTCGTCATTGTAGTCCAAAATGTAGGGTTTTGAAAGGGCTTTAATTTGGTACCTGTCCGAAGCCTGTATCTCTAACCGTTTAGGAGATATCGAAGGTTAAAGTTTTCTAACCTTTCTCCGTCGATATCCAGCCTTCATCCGTCGATATCTCCGCTTCTATTGGGAGTAGAGGGTCGTCATTGTAGTCCAAAATGTAGGGTTTTGAAAGGGCTTTAATTTGGTACCTGTCCGAAGCCTGTATCTCTAACCGTTTAGGAGATATCGAAGGTTAAAGTTTTCTAACCTTTCTCCGTCGATATCCAGCCTTCATCCGTCGATATCTCCGCTTCTATTGGGAGTAGAGGGTCGTCATTGTAGTCCAAAATGTAGGGTTTTGAAAGGGCTTTAATTTGGTACCTGTCCGAAGCCTGTATCTCTAACCGTTTAGGAGATATCGAAGGTTAAAGTTTTCTAACCTTTCTCCGTCGATATCCAGCCTTCATCCGTCGATATCTCCGCTTCTATTGGGAGTAGAGGGTCGTCATTGTAGTCCAAAATGTAGGGTTTTGAAAGGGCTTTAATTTGGTACCTGTCCGAAGCCTGTATCTCTAACCGTTTAGGAGATATCGAAGGTTAAAGTTTTCTAACCTTTCTCCGTCGATATCCAGCCTTCATCCGTCGATATCTCCGCTTCTATTGGGAGTAGAGGGTCGTCATTGTAGTCCAAAATGTAGGGTTTTGAAAGGGCTTTAATTTGGTACCTGTCCGAAGCCTGTATCTCTAACCGTTTAGGAGATATCGAAGGTTAAAGTTTTCTAACCTTTCTCCGTCGATATCCAGCCTTCATCCGTCGATATCTCCGCTTCTATTGGGAGTAGAGGGTCGTCATTGTAGTCCAAAATGTAGGGTTTTGAAAGGGCTTTAATTTGGTACCTGTCCGAAGCCTGTATCTCTAACCGTTTAGGAGATATCGAAGGTTAAAGTTTTCTAACCTTTCTCCGTCGATATCCAGCCTTCATCCGTCGATATCTCCGCTTCTATTGGGAGTAGAGGGTCGTCATTGTAGTCCAAAATGTAGGGTTTTGAAAGGGCTTTAATTTGGTACCTGTCCGAAGCCTGTATCTCTAACCGTTTAGGAGATATCGAAGGTTAAAGTTTTCTAACCTTTCTCCGTCGATATCCAGCCTTCATCCGTCGATATCTCCGCTTCTATTGGGAGTAGAGGGTCGTCATTGTAGTCCAAAATGTAGGGTTTTGAAAGGGCTTTAATTTGGTACCTGTCCGAAGCCTGTATCTCTAACCGTTTAGGAGATATCGAAGGTTAAAGTTTTCTAACCTTTCTCCGTCGATATCCAGCCTTCATCCGTCGATATCTCCGCTTCTATTGGGAGTAGAGGGTCGTCATTGTAGTCCAAAATGTAGGGTTTTGAAAGGGCTTTAATTTGGTACCTGTCCGAAGCCTGTATCTCTAACCGTTTAGGAGATATCGAAGGTTAAAGTTTTCTAACCTTTCTCCGTCGATATCCAGCCTTCATCCGTCGATATCTCCGCTTCTATTGGGAGTAGAGGGTCGTCATTGTAGTCCAAAATGTAGGGTTTTGAAAGGGCTTTAATTTGGTACCTGTCCGAAGCCTGTATCTCTAACCGTTTAGGAGATATCGAAGGTTAAAGTTTTCTAACCTTTCTCCGTCGATATCCAGCCTTCATCCGTCGATATCTCCGCTTCTATTGGGAGTAGAGGGTCGTCATTGTAGTCCAAAATGTAGGGTTTTGAAAGGGCTTTAATTTGGTACCTGTCCGAAGCCTGTATCTCTAACCGTTTAGGAGATATCGAAGGTTAAAGTTTTCTAACCTTTCTCCGTCGATATCCAGCCTTCATCCGTCGATATCTCCGCTTCTATTGGGAGTAGAGGGTCGTCATTGTAGTCCAAAATGTAGGGTTTTGAAAGGGCTTTAATTTGGTACCTGTCCGAAGCCTGTATCTCTAACCGTTTAGGAGATATCGAAGGTTAAAGTTTTCTAACCTTTCTCCGTCGATATCCAGCCTTCATCCGTCGATATCTCCGCTTCTATTGGGAGTAGAGGGTCGTCATTGTAGTCCAAAATGTAGGGTTTTGAAAGGGCTTTAATTTGGTACCTGTCCGAAGCCTGTATCTCTAACCGTTTAGGAGATATCGAAGGTTAAAGTTTTCTAACCTTTCTCCGTCGATATCCAGCCTTCATCCGTCGATATCTCCGCTTCTATTGGGAGTAGAGGGTCGTCATTGTAGTCCAAAATGTAGGGTTTTGAAAGGGCTTTAATTTGGTACCTGTCCGAAGCCTGTATCTCTAACCGTTTAGGAGATATCGAAGGTTAAAGTTTTCTAACCTTTCTCCGTCGATATCCAGCCTTCATCCGTCGATATCTCCGCTTCTATTGGGAGTAGAGGGTCGTCATTGTAGTCCAAAATGTAGGGTTTTGAAAGGGCTTTAATTTGGTACCTGTCCGAAGCCTGTATCTCTAACCGTTTAGGAGATATCGAAGGTTAAAGTTTTCTAACCTTTCTCCGTCGATATCCAGCCTTCATCCGTCGATATCTCCGCTTCTATTGGGAGTAGAGGGTCGTCATTGTAGTCCAAAATGTAGGGTTTTGAAAGGGCTTTAATTTGGTACCTGTCCGAAGCCTGTATCTCTAACCGTTTAGGAGATATCGAAGGTTAAAGTTTTCTAACCTTTCTCCGTCGATATCCAGCCTTCATCCGTCGATATCTCCGCTTCTATTGGGAGTAGAGGGTCGTCATTGTAGTCCAAAATGTAGGGTTTTGAAAGGGCTTTAATTTGGTACCTGTCCGAAGCCTGTATCTCTAACCGTTTAGGAGATATCGAAGGTTAAAGTTTTCTAACCTTTCTCCGTCGATATCCAGCCTTCATCCGTCGATATCTCCGCTTCTATTGGGAGTAGAGGGTCGTCATTGTAGTCCAAAATGTAGGGTTTTGAAAGGGCTTTAATTTGGTACCTGTCCGAAGCCTGTATCTCTAACCGTTTAGGAGATATCGAAGGTTAAAGTTTTCTAACCTTTCTCCGTCGATATCCAGCCTTCATCCGTCGATATCTCCGCTTCTATTGGGAGTAGAGGGTCGTCATTGTAGTCCAAAATGTAGGGTTTTGAAAGGGCTTTAATTTGGTACCTGTCCGAAGCCTGTATCTCTAACCGTTTAGGAGATATCGAAGGTTAAAGTTTTCTAACCTTTCTCCGTCGATATCCAGCCTTCATCCGTCGATATCTCCGCTTCTATTGGGAGTAGAGGGTCGTCATTGTAGTCCAAAATGTAGGGTTTTGAAAGGGCTTTAATTTGGTACCTGTCCGAAGCCTGTATCTCTAACCGTTTAGGAGATATCGAAGGTTAAAGTTTTCTAACCTTTCTCCGTCGATATCCAGCCTTCATCCGTCGATATCTCCGCTTCTATTGGGAGTAGAGGGTCGTCATTGTAGTCCAAAATGTAGGGTTTTGAAAGGGCTTTAATTTGGTACCTGTCCGAAGCCTGTATCTCTAACCGTTTAGGAGATATCGAAGGTTAAAGTTTTCTAACCTTTCTCCGTCGATATCCAGCCTTCATCCGTCGATATCTCCGCTTCTATTGGGAGTAGAGGGTCGTCATTGTAGTCCAAAATGTAGGGTTTTGAAAGGGCTTTAATTTGGTACCTGTCCGAAGCCTGTATCTCTAACCGTTTAGGAGATATCGAAGGTTAAAGTTTTCTAACCTTTCTCCGTCGATATCCAGCCTTCATCCGTCGATATCTCCGCTTCTATTGGGAGTAGAGGGTCGTCATTGTAGTCCAAAATGTAGGGTTTTGAAAGGGCTTTAATTTGGTACCTGTCCGAAGCCTGTATCTCTAACCGTTTAGGAGATATCGAAGGTTAAAGTTTTCTAACCTTTCTCCGTCGATATCCAGCCTTCATCCGTCGATATCTCCGCTTCTATTGGGAGTAGAGGGTCGTCATTGTAGTCCAAAATGTAGGGTTTTGAAAGGGCTTTAATTTGGTACCTGTCCGAAGCCTGTATCTCTAACCGTTTAGGAGATATCGAAGGTTAAAGTTTTCTAACCTTTCTCCGTCGATATCCAGCCTTCATCCGTCGATATCTCCGCTTCTATTGGGAGTAGAGGGTCGTCATTGTAGTCCAAAATGTAGGGTTTTGAAAGGGCTTTAATTTGGTACCTGTCCGAAGCCTGTATCTCTAACCGTTTAGGAGATATCGAAGGTTAAAGTTTTCTAACCTTTCTCCGTCGATATCCAGCCTTCATCCGTCGATATCTCCGCTTCTATTGGGAGTAGAGGGTCGTCATTGTAGTCCAAAATGTAGGGTTTTGAAAGGGCTTTAATTTGGTACCTGTCCGAAGCCTGTATCTCTAACCGTTTAGGAGATATCGAAGGTTAAAGTTTTCTAACCTTTCTCCGTCGATATCCAGCCTTCATCCGTCGATATCTCCGCTTCTATTGGGAGTAGAGGGTCGTCATTGTAGTCCAAAATGTAGGGTTTTGAAAGGGCTTTAATTTGGTACCTGTCCGAAGCCTGTATCTCTAACCGTTTAGGAGATATCGAAGGTTAAAGTTTTCTAACCTTTCTCCGTCGATATCCAGCCTTCATCCGTCGATATCTCCGCTTCTATTGGGAGTAGAGGGTCGTCATTGTAGTCCAAAATGTAGGGTTTTGAAAGGGCTTTAATTTGGTACCTGTCCGAAGCCTGTATCTCTAACCGTTTAGGAGATATCGAAGGTTAAAGTTTTCTAACCTTTCTCCGTCGATATCCAGCCTTCATCCGTCGATATCTCCGCTTCTATTGGGAGTAGAGGGTCGTCATTGTAGTCCAAAATGTAGGGTTTTGAAAGGGCTTTAATTTGGTACCTGTCCGAAGCCTGTATCTCTAACCGTTTAGGAGATATCGAAGGTTAAAGTTTTCTAACCTTTCTCCGTCGATATCCAGCCTTCATCCGTCGATATCTCCGCTTCTATTGGGAGTAGAGGGTCGTCATTGTAGTCCAAAATGTAGGGTTTTGAAAGGGCTTTAATTTGGTACCTGTCCGAAGCCTGTATCTCTAACCGTTTAGGAGATATCGAAGGTTAAAGTTTTCTAACCTTTCTCCGTCGATATCCAGCCTTCATCCGTCGATATCTCCGCTTCTATTGGGAGTAGAGGGTCGTCATTGTAGTCCAAAATGTAGGGTTTTGAAAGGGCTTTAATTTGGTACCTGTCCGAAGCCTGTATCTCTAACCGTTTAGGAGATATCGAAGGTTAAAGTTTTCTAACCTTTCTCCGTCGATATCCAGCCTTCATCCGTCGATATCTCCGCTTCTATTGGGAGTAGAGGGTCGTCATTGTAGTCCAAAATGTAGGGTTTTGAAAGGGCTTTAATTTGGTACCTGTCCGAAGCCTGTATCTCTAACCGTTTAGGAGATATCGAAGGTTAAAGTTTTCTAACCTTTCTCCGTCGATATCCAGCCTTCATCCGTCGATATCTCCGCTTCTATTGGGAGTAGAGGGTCGTCATTGTAGTCCAAAATGTAGGGTTTTGAAAGGGCTTTAATTTGGTACCTGTCCGAAGCCTGTATCTCTAACCGTTTAGGAGATATCGAAGGTTAAAGTTTTCTAACCTTTCTCCGTCGATATCCAGCCTTCATCCGTCGATATCTCCGCTTCTATTGGGAGTAGAGGGTCGTCATTGTAGTCCAAAATGTAGGGTTTTGAAAGGGCTTTAATTTGGTACCTGTCCGAAGCCTGTATCTCTAACCGTTTAGGAGATATCGAAGGTTAAAGTTTTCTAACCTTTCTCCGTCGATATCCAGCCTTCATCCGTCGATATCTCCGCTTCTATTGGGAGTAGAGGGTCGTCATTGTAGTCCAAAATGTAGGGTTTTGAAAGGGCTTTAATTTGGTACCTGTCCGAAGCCTGTATCTCTAACCGTTTAGGAGATATCGAAGGTTAAAGTTTTCTAACCTTTCTCCGTCGATATCCAGCCTTCATCCGTCGATATCTCCGCTTCTATTGGGAGTAGAGGGTCGTCATTGTAGTCCAAAATGTAGGGTTTTGAAAGGGCTTTAATTTGGTACCTGTCCGAAGCCTGTATCTCTAACCGTTTAGGAGATATCGAAGGTTAAAGTTTTCTAACCTTTCTCCGTCGATATCCAGCCTTCATCCGTCGATATCTCCGCTTCTATTGGGAGTAGAGGGTCGTCATTGTAGTCCAAAATGTAGGGTTTTGAAAGGGCTTTAATTTGGTACCTGTCCGAAGCCTGTATCTCTAACCGTTTAGGAGATATCGAAGGTTAAAGTTTTCTAACCTTTCTCCGTCGATATCCAGCCTTCATCCGTCGATATCTCCGCTTCTATTGGGAGTAGAGGGTCGTCATTGTAGTCCAAAATGTAGGGTTTTGAAAGGGCTTTAATTTGGTACCTGTCCGAAGCCTGTATCTCTAACCGTTTAGGAGATATCGAAGGTTAAAGTTTTCTAACCTTTCTCCGTCGATATCCAGCCTTCATCCGTCGATATCTCCGCTTCTATTGGGAGTAGAGGGTCGTCATTGTAGTCCAAAATGTAGGGTTTTGAAAGGGCTTTAATTTGGTACCTGTCCGAAGCCTGTATCTCTAACCGTTTAGGAGATATCGAAGGTTAAAGTTTTCTAACCTTTCTCCGTCGATATCCAGCCTTCATCCGTCGATATCTCCGCTTCTATTGGGAGTAGAGGGTCGTCATTGTAGTCCAAAATGTAGGGTTTTGAAAGGGCTTTAATTTGGTACCTGTCCGAAGCCTGTATCTCTAACCGTTTAGGAGATATCGAAGGTTAAAGTTTTCTAACCTTTCTCCGTCGATATCCAGCCTTCATCCGTCGATATCTCCGCTTCTATTGGGAGTAGAGGGTCGTCATTGTAGTCCAAAATGTAGGGTTTTGAAAGGGCTTTAATTTGGTACCTGTCCGAAGCCTGTATCTCTAACCGTTTAGGAGATATCGAAGGTTAAAGTTTTCTAACCTTTCTCCGTCGATATCCAGCCTTCATCCGTCGATATCTCCGCTTCTATTGGGAGTAGAGGGTCGTCATTGTAGTCCAAAATGTAGGGTTTTGAAAGGGCTTTAATTTGGTACCTGTCCGAAGCCTGTATCTCTAACCGTTTAGGAGATATCGAAGGTTAAAGTTTTCTAACCTTTCTCCGTCGATATCCAGCCTTCATCCGTCGATATCTCCGCTTCTATTGGGAGTAGAGGGTCGTCATTGTAGTCCAAAATGTAGGGTTTTGAAAGGGCTTTAATTTGGTACCTGTCCGAAGCCTGTATCTCTAACCGTTTAGGAGATATCGAAGGTTAAAGTTTTCTAACCTTTCTCCGTCGATATCCAGCCTTCATCCGTCGATATCTCCGCTTCTATTGGGAGTAGAGGGTCGTCATTGTAGTCCAAAATGTAGGGTTTTGAAAGGGCTTTAATTTGGTACCTGTCCGAAGCCTGTATCTCTAACCGTTTAGGAGATATCGAAGGTTAAAGTTTTCTAACCTTTCTCCGTCGATATCCAGCCTTCATCCGTCGATATCTCCGCTTCTATTGGGAGTAGAGGGTCGTCATTGTAGTCCAAAATGTAGGGTTTTGAAAGGGCTTTAATTTGGTACCTGTCCGAAGCCTGTATCTCTAACCGTTTAGGAGATATCGAAGGTTAAAGTTTTCTAACCTTTCTCCGTCGATATCCAGCCTTCATCCGTCGATATCTCCGCTTCTATTGGGAGTAGAGGGTCGTCATTGTAGTCCAAAATGTAGGGTTTTGAAAGGGCTTTAATTTGGTACCTGTCCGAAGCCTGTATCTCTAACCGTTTAGGAGATATCGAAGGTTAAAGTTTTCTAACCTTTCTCCGTCGATATCCAGCCTTCATCCGTCGATATCTCCGCTTCTATTGGGAGTAGAGGGTCGTCATTGTAGTCCAAAATGTAGGGTTTTGAAAGGGCTTTAATTTGGTACCTGTCCGAAGCCTGTATCTCTAACCGTTTAGGAGATATCGAAGGTTAAAGTTTTCTAACCTTTCTCCGTCGATATCCAGCCTTCATCCGTCGATATCTCCGCTTCTATTGGGAGTAGAGGGTCGTCATTGTAGTCCAAAATGTAGGGTTTTGAAAGGGCTTTAATTTGGTACCTGTCCGAAGCCTGTATCTCTAACCGTTTAGGAGATATCGAAGGTTAAAGTTTTCTAACCTTTCTCCGTCGATATCCAGCCTTCATCCGTCGATATCTCCGCTTCTATTGGGAGTAGAGGGTCGTCATTGTAGTCCAAAATGTAGGGTTTTGAAAGGGCTTTAATTTGGTACCTGTCCGAAGCCTGTATCTCTAACCGTTTAGGAGATATCGAAGGTTAAAGTTTTCTAACCTTTCTCCGTCGATATCCAGCCTTCATCCGTCGATATCTCCGCTTCTATTGGGAGTAGAGGGTCGTCATTGTAGTCCAAAATGTAGGGTTTTGAAAGGGCTTTAATTTGGTACCTGTCCGAAGCCTGTATCTCTAACCGTTTAGGAGATATCGAAGGTTAAAGTTTTCTAACCTTTCTCCGTCGATATCCAGCCTTCATCCGTCGATATCTCCGCTTCTATTGGGAGTAGAGGGTCGTCATTGTAGTCCAAAATGTAGGGTTTTGAAAGGGCTTTAATTTGGTACCTGTCCGAAGCCTGTATCTCTAACCGTTTAGGAGATATCGAAGGTTAAAGTTTTCTAACCTTTCTCCGTCGATATCCAGCCTTCATCCGTCGATATCTCCGCTTCTATTGGGAGTAGAGGGTCGTCATTGTAGTCCAAAATGTAGGGTTTTGAAAGGGCTTTAATTTGGTACCTGTCCGAAGCCTGTATCTCTAACCGTTTAGGAGATATCGAAGGTTAAAGTTTTCTAACCTTTCTCCGTCGATATCCAGCCTTCATCCGTCGATATCTCCGCTTCTATTGGGAGTAGAGGGTCGTCATTGTAGTCCAAAATGTAGGGTTTTGAAAGGGCTTTAATTTGGTACCTGTCCGAAGCCTGTATCTCTAACCGTTTAGGAGATATCGAAGGTTAAAGTTTTCTAACCTTTCTCCGTCGATATCCAGCCTTCATCCGTCGATATCTCCGCTTCTATTGGGAGTAGAGGGTCGTCATTGTAGTCCAAAATGTAGGGTTTTGAAAGGGCTTTAATTTGGTACCTGTCCGAAGCCTGTATCTCTAACCGTTTAGGAGATATCGAAGGTTAAAGTTTTCTAACCTTTCTCCGTCGATATCCAGCCTTCATCCGTCGATATCTCCGCTTCTATTGGGAGTAGAGGGTCGTCATTGTAGTCCAAAATGTAGGGTTTTGAAAGGGCTTTAATTTGGTACCTGTCCGAAGCCTGTATCTCTAACCGTTTAGGAGATATCGAAGGTTAAAGTTTTCTAACCTTTCTCCGTCGATATCCAGCCTTCATCCGTCGATATCTCCGCTTCTATTGGGAGTAGAGGGTCGTCATTGTAGTCCAAAATGTAGGGTTTTGAAAGGGCTTTAATTTGGTACCTGTCCGAAGCCTGTATCTCTAACCGTTTAGGAGATATCGAAGGTTAAAGTTTTCTAACCTTTCTCCGTCGATATCCAGCCTTCATCCGTCGATATCTCCGCTTCTATTGGGAGTAGAGGGTCGTCATTGTAGTCCAAAATGTAGGGTTTTGAAAGGGCTTTAATTTGGTACCTGTCCGAAGCCTGTATCTCTAACCGTTTAGGAGATATCGAAGGTTAAAGTTTTCTAACCTTTCTCCGTCGATATCCAGCCTTCATCCGTCGATATCTCCGCTTCTATTGGGAGTAGAGGGTCGTCATTGTAGTCCAAAATGTAGGGTTTTGAAAGGGCTTTAATTTGGTACCTGTCCGAAGCCTGTATCTCTAACCGTTTAGGAGATATCGAAGGTTAAAGTTTTCTAACCTTTCTCCGTCGATATCCAGCCTTCATCCGTCGATATCTCCGCTTCTATTGGGAGTAGAGGGTCGTCATTGTAGTCCAAAATGTAGGGTTTTGAAAGGGCTTTAATTTGGTACCTGTCCGAAGCCTGTATCTCTAACCGTTTAGGAGATATCGAAGGTTAAAGTTTTCTAACCTTTCTCCGTCGATATCCAGCCTTCATCCGTCGATATCTCCGCTTCTATTGGGAGTAGAGGGTCGTCATTGTAGTCCAAAATGTAGGGTTTTGAAAGGGCTTTAATTTGGTACCTGTCCGAAGCCTGTATCTCTAACCGTTTAGGAGATATCGAAGGTTAAAGTTTTCTAACCTTTCTCCGTCGATATCCAGCCTTCATCCGTCGATATCTCCGCTTCTATTGGGAGTAGAGGGTCGTCATTGTAGTCCAAAATGTAGGGTTTTGAAAGGGCTTTAATTTGGTACCTGTCCGAAGCCTGTATCTCTAACCGTTTAGGAGATATCGAAGGTTAAAGTTTTCTAACCTTTCTCCGTCGATATCCAGCCTTCATCCGTCGATATCTCCGCTTCTATTGGGAGTAGAGGGTCGTCATTGTAGTCCAAAATGTAGGGTTTTGAAAGGGCTTTAATTTGGTACCTGTCCGAAGCCTGTATCTCTAACCGTTTAGGAGATATCGAAGGTTAAAGTTTTCTAACCTTTCTCCGTCGATATCCAGCCTTCATCCGTCGATATCTCCGCTTCTATTGGGAGTAGAGGGTCGTCATTGTAGTCCAAAATGTAGGGTTTTGAAAGGGCTTTAATTTGGTACCTGTCCGAAGCCTGTATCTCTAACCGTTTAGGAGATATCGAAGGTTAAAGTTTTCTAACCTTTCTCCGTCGATATCCAGCCTTCATCCGTCGATATCTCCGCTTCTATTGGGAGTAGAGGGTCGTCATTGTAGTCCAAAATGTAGGGTTTTGAAAGGGCTTTAATTTGGTACCTGTCCGAAGCCTGTATCTCTAACCGTTTAGGAGATATCGAAGGTTAAAGTTTTCTAACCTTTCTCCGTCGATATCCAGCCTTCATCCGTCGATATCTCCGCTTCTATTGGGAGTAGAGGGTCGTCATTGTAGTCCAAAATGTAGGGTTTTGAAAGGGCTTTAATTTGGTACCTGTCCGAAGCCTGTATCTCTAACCGTTTAGGAGATATCGAAGGTTAAAGTTTTCTAACCTTTCTCCGTCGATATCCAGCCTTCATCCGTCGATATCTCCGCTTCTATTGGGAGTAGAGGGTCGTCATTGTAGTCCAAAATGTAGGGTTTTGAAAGGGCTTTAATTTGGTACCTGTCCGAAGCCTGTATCTCTAACCGTTTAGGAGATATCGAAGGTTAAAGTTTTCTAACCTTTCTCCGTCGATATCCAGCCTTCATCCGTCGATATCTCCGCTTCTATTGGGAGTAGAGGGTCGTCATTGTAGTCCAAAATGTAGGGTTTTGAAAGGGCTTTAATTTGGTACCTGTCCGAAGCCTGTATCTCTAACCGTTTAGGAGATATCGAAGGTTAAAGTTTTCTAACCTTTCTCCGTCGATATCCAGCCTTCATCCGTCGATATCTCCGCTTCTATTGGGAGTAGAGGGTCGTCATTGTAGTCCAAAATGTAGGGTTTTGAAAGGGCTTTAATTTGGTACCTGTCCGAAGCCTGTATCTCTAACCGTTTAGGAGATATCGAAGGTTAAAGTTTTCTAACCTTTCTCCGTCGATATCCAGCCTTCATCCGTCGATATCTCCGCTTCTATTGGGAGTAGAGGGTCGTCATTGTAGTCCAAAATGTAGGGTTTTGAAAGGGCTTTAATTTGGTACCTGTCCGAAGCCTGTATCTCTAACCGTTTAGGAGATATCGAAGGTTAAAGTTTTCTAACCTTTCTCCGTCGATATCCAGCCTTCATCCGTCGATATCTCCGCTTCTATTGGGAGTAGAGGGTCGTCATTGTAGTCCAAAATGTAGGGTTTTGAAAGGGCTTTAATTTGGTACCTGTCCGAAGCCTGTATCTCTAACCGTTTAGGAGATATCGAAGGTTAAAGTTTTCTAACCTTTCTCCGTCGATATCCAGCCTTCATCCGTCGATATCTCCGCTTCTATTGGGAGTAGAGGGTCGTCATTGTAGTCCAAAATGTAGGGTTTTGAAAGGGCTTTAATTTGGTACCTGTCCGAAGCCTGTATCTCTAACCGTTTAGGAGATATCGAAGGTTAAAGTTTTCTAACCTTTCTCCGTCGATATCCAGCCTTCATCCGTCGATATCTCCGCTTCTATTGGGAGTAGAGGGTCGTCATTGTAGTCCAAAATGTAGGGTTTTGAAAGGGCTTTAATTTGGTACCTGTCCGAAGCCTGTATCTCTAACCGTTTAGGAGATATCGAAGGTTAAAGTTTTCTAACCTTTCTCCGTCGATATCCAGCCTTCATCCGTCGATATCTCCGCTTCTATTGGGAGTAGAGGGTCGTCATTGTAGTCCAAAATGTAGGGTTTTGAAAGGGCTTTAATTTGGTACCTGTCCGAAGCCTGTATCTCTAACCGTTTAGGAGATATCGAAGGTTAAAGTTTTCTAACCTTTCTCCGTCGATATCCAGCCTTCATCCGTCGATATCTCCGCTTCTATTGGGAGTAGAGGGTCGTCATTGTAGTCCAAAATGTAGGGTTTTGAAAGGGCTTTAATTTGGTACCTGTCCGAAGCCTGTATCTCTAACCGTTTAGGAGATATCGAAGGTTAAAGTTTTCTAACCTTTCTCCGTCGATATCCAGCCTTCATCCGTCGATATCTCCGCTTCTATTGGGAGTAGAGGGTCGTCATTGTAGTCCAAAATGTAGGGTTTTGAAAGGGCTTTAATTTGGTACCTGTCCGAAGCCTGTATCTCTAACCGTTTAGGAGATATCGAAGGTTAAAGTTTTCTAACCTTTCTCCGTCGATATCCAGCCTTCATCCGTCGATATCTCCGCTTCTATTGGGAGTAGAGGGTCGTCATTGTAGTCCAAAATGTAGGGTTTTGAAAGGGCTTTAATTTGGTACCTGTCCGAAGCCTGTATCTCTAACCGTTTAGGAGATATCGAAGGTTAAAGTTTTCTAACCTTTCTCCGTCGATATCCAGCCTTCATCCGTCGATATCTCCGCTTCTATTGGGAGTAGAGGGTCGTCATTGTAGTCCAAAATGTAGGGTTTTGAAAGGGCTTTAATTTGGTACCTGTCCGAAGCCTGTATCTCTAACCGTTTAGGAGATATCGAAGGTTAAAGTTTTCTAACCTTTCTCCGTCGATATCCAGCCTTCATCCGTCGATATCTCCGCTTCTATTGGGAGTAGAGGGTCGTCATTGTAGTCCAAAATGTAGGGTTTTGAAAGGGCTTTAATTTGGTACCTGTCCGAAGCCTGTATCTCTAACCGTTTAGGAGATATCGAAGGTTAAAGTTTTCTAACCTTTCTCCGTCGATATCCAGCCTTCATCCGTCGATATCTCCGCTTCTATTGGGAGTAGAGGGTCGTCATTGTAGTCCAAAATGTAGGGTTTTGAAAGGGCTTTAATTTGGTACCTGTCCGAAGCCTGTATCTCTAACCGTTTAGGAGATATCGAAGGTTAAAGTTTTCTAACCTTTCTCCGTCGATATCCAGCCTTCATCCGTCGATATCTCCGCTTCTATTGGGAGTAGAGGGTCGTCATTGTAGTCCAAAATGTAGGGTTTTGAAAGGGCTTTAATTTGGTACCTGTCCGAAGCCTGTATCTCTAACCGTTTAGGAGATATCGAAGGTTAAAGTTTTCTAACCTTTCTCCGTCGATATCCAGCCTTCATCCGTCGATATCTCCGCTTCTATTGGGAGTAGAGGGTCGTCATTGTAGTCCAAAATGTAGGGTTTTGAAAGGGCTTTAATTTGGTACCTGTCCGAAGCCTGTATCTCTAACCGTTTAGGAGATATCGAAGGTTAAAGTTTTCTAACCTTTCTCCGTCGATATCCAGCCTTCATCCGTCGATATCTCCGCTTCTATTGGGAGTAGAGGGTCGTCATTGTAGTCCAAAATGTAGGGTTTTGAAAGGGCTTTAATTTGGTACCTGTCCGAAGCCTGTATCTCTAACCGTTTAGGAGATATCGAAGGTTAAAGTTTTCTAACCTTTCTCCGTCGATATCCAGCCTTCATCCGTCGATATCTCCGCTTCTATTGGGAGTAGAGGGTCGTCATTGTAGTCCAAAATGTAGGGTTTTGAAAGGGCTTTAATTTGGTACCTGTCCGAAGCCTGTATCTCTAACCGTTTAGGAGATATCGAAGGTTAAAGTTTTCTAACCTTTCTCCGTCGATATCCAGCCTTCATCCGTCGATATCTCCGCTTCTATTGGGAGTAGAGGGTCGTCATTGTAGTCCAAAATGTAGGGTTTTGAAAGGGCTTTAATTTGGTACCTGTCCGAAGCCTGTATCTCTAACCGTTTAGGAGATATCGAAGGTTAAAGTTTTCTAACCTTTCTCCGTCGATATCCAGCCTTCATCCGTCGATATCTCCGCTTCTATTGGGAGTAGAGGGTCGTCATTGTAGTCCAAAATGTAGGGTTTTGAAAGGGCTTTAATTTGGTACCTGTCCGAAGCCTGTATCTCTAACCGTTTAGGAGATATCGAAGGTTAAAGTTTTCTAACCTTTCTCCGTCGATATCCAGCCTTCATCCGTCGATATCTCCGCTTCTATTGGGAGTAGAGGGTCGTCATTGTAGTCCAAAATGTAGGGTTTTGAAAGGGCTTTAATTTGGTACCTGTCCGAAGCCTGTATCTCTAACCGTTTAGGAGATATCGAAGGTTAAAGTTTTCTAACCTTTCTCCGTCGATATCCAGCCTTCATCCGTCGATATCTCCGCTTCTATTGGGAGTAGAGGGTCGTCATTGTAGTCCAAAATGTAGGGTTTTGAAAGGGCTTTAATTTGGTACCTGTCCGAAGCCTGTATCTCTAACCGTTTAGGAGATATCGAAGGTTAAAGTTTTCTAACCTTTCTCCGTCGATATCCAGCCTTCATCCGTCGATATCTCCGCTTCTATTGGGAGTAGAGGGTCGTCATTGTAGTCCAAAATGTAGGGTTTTGAAAGGGCTTTAATTTGGTACCTGTCCGAAGCCTGTATCTCTAACCGTTTAGGAGATATCGAAGGTTAAAGTTTTCTAACCTTTCTCCGTCGATATCCAGCCTTCATCCGTCGATATCTCCGCTTCTATTGGGAGTAGAGGGTCGTCATTGTAGTCCAAAATGTAGGGTTTTGAAAGGGCTTTAATTTGGTACCTGTCCGAAGCCTGTATCTCTAACCGTTTAGGAGATATCGAAGGTTAAAGTTTTCTAACCTTTCTCCGTCGATATCCAGCCTTCATCCGTCGATATCTCCGCTTCTATTGGGAGTAGAGGGTCGTCATTGTAGTCCAAAATGTAGGGTTTTGAAAGGGCTTTAATTTGGTACCTGTCCGAAGCCTGTATCTCTAACCGTTTAGGAGATATCGAAGGTTAAAGTTTTCTAACCTTTCTCCGTCGATATCCAGCCTTCATCCGTCGATATCTCCGCTTCTATTGGGAGTAGAGGGTCGTCATTGTAGTCCAAAATGTAGGGTTTTGAAAGGGCTTTAATTTGGTACCTGTCCGAAGCCTGTATCTCTAACCGTTTAGGAGATATCGAAGGTTAAAGTTTTCTAACCTTTCTCCGTCGATATCCAGCCTTCATCCGTCGATATCTCCGCTTCTATTGGGAGTAGAGGGTCGTCATTGTAGTCCAAAATGTAGGGTTTTGAAAGGGCTTTAATTTGGTACCTGTCCGAAGCCTGTATCTCTAACCGTTTAGGAGATATCGAAGGTTAAAGTTTTCTAACCTTTCTCCGTCGATATCCAGCCTTCATCCGTCGATATCTCCGCTTCTATTGGGAGTAGAGGGTCGTCATTGTAGTCCAAAATGTAGGGTTTTGAAAGGGCTTTAATTTGGTACCTGTCCGAAGCCTGTATCTCTAACCGTTTAGGAGATATCGAAGGTTAAAGTTTTCTAACCTTTCTCCGTCGATATCCAGCCTTCATCCGTCGATATCTCCGCTTCTATTGGGAGTAGAGGGTCGTCATTGTAGTCCAAAATGTAGGGTTTTGAAAGGGCTTTAATTTGGTACCTGTCCGAAGCCTGTATCTCTAACCGTTTAGGAGATATCGAAGGTTAAAGTTTTCTAACCTTTCTCCGTCGATATCCAGCCTTCATCCGTCGATATCTCCGCTTCTATTGGGAGTAGAGGGTCGTCATTGTAGTCCAAAATGTAGGGTTTTGAAAGGGCTTTAATTTGGTACCTGTCCGAAGCCTGTATCTCTAACCGTTTAGGAGATATCGAAGGTTAAAGTTTTCTAACCTTTCTCCGTCGATATCCAGCCTTCATCCGTCGATATCTCCGCTTCTATTGGGAGTAGAGGGTCGTCATTGTAGTCCAAAATGTAGGGTTTTGAAAGGGCTTTAATTTGGTACCTGTCCGAAGCCTGTATCTCTAACCGTTTAGGAGATATCGAAGGTTAAAGTTTTCTAACCTTTCTCCGTCGATATCCAGCCTTCATCCGTCGATATCTCCGCTTCTATTGGGAGTAGAGGGTCGTCATTGTAGTCCAAAATGTAGGGTTTTGAAAGGGCTTTAATTTGGTACCTGTCCGAAGCCTGTATCTCTAACCGTTTAGGAGATATCGAAGGTTAAAGTTTTCTAACCTTTCTCCGTCGATATCCAGCCTTCATCCGTCGATATCTCCGCTTCTATTGGGAGTAGAGGGTCGTCATTGTAGTCCAAAATGTAGGGTTTTGAAAGGGCTTTAATTTGGTACCTGTCCGAAGCCTGTATCTCTAACCGTTTAGGAGATATCGAAGGTTAAAGTTTTCTAACCTTTCTCCGTCGATATCCAGCCTTCATCCGTCGATATCTCCGCTTCTATTGGGAGTAGAGGGTCGTCATTGTAGTCCAAAATGTAGGGTTTTGAAAGGGCTTTAATTTGGTACCTGTCCGAAGCCTGTATCTCTAACCGTTTAGGAGATATCGAAGGTTAAAGTTTTCTAACCTTTCTCCGTCGATATCCAGCCTTCATCCGTCGATATCTCCGCTTCTATTGGGAGTAGAGGGTCGTCATTGTAGTCCAAAATGTAGGGTTTTGAAAGGGCTTTAATTTGGTACCTGTCCGAAGCCTGTATCTCTAACCGTTTAGGAGATATCGAAGGTTAAAGTTTTCTAACCTTTCTCCGTCGATATCCAGCCTTCATCCGTCGATATCTCCGCTTCTATTGGGAGTAGAGGGTCGTCATTGTAGTCCAAAATGTAGGGTTTTGAAAGGGCTTTAATTTGGTACCTGTCCGAAGCCTGTATCTCTAACCGTTTAGGAGATATCGAAGGTTAAAGTTTTCTAACCTTTCTCCGTCGATATCCAGCCTTCATCCGTCGATATCTCCGCTTCTATTGGGAGTAGAGGGTCGTCATTGTAGTCCAAAATGTAGGGTTTTGAAAGGGCTTTAATTTGGTACCTGTCCGAAGCCTGTATCTCTAACCGTTTAGGAGATATCGAAGGTTAAAGTTTTCTAACCTTTCTCCGTCGATATCCAGCCTTCATCCGTCGATATCTCCGCTTCTATTGGGAGTAGAGGGTCGTCATTGTAGTCCAAAATGTAGGGTTTTGAAAGGGCTT
This sequence comes from Harpegnathos saltator, assembly GCF_003227715.2. Taxonomy (NCBI): domain Eukaryota; kingdom Metazoa; phylum Arthropoda; class Insecta; order Hymenoptera; family Formicidae; genus Harpegnathos; species Harpegnathos saltator. The sequence continues at coordinate 61,984 of NW_020230670.1, read as the reverse complement.
TAATTTGGTACCTGTCCGAAGCCTGTATCTCTAACCGTTTAGGAGATATCGAAGGTTAAAGTTTTCTAACCTTTCTCCGTCGATATCCAGCCTTCATCCGTCGATATCTCCGCTTCTATTGGGAGTAGAGGGTCGTCATTGTAGTCCAAAATGTAGGGTTTTGAAAGGGCTTTAATTTGGTACCTGTCCGAAGCCTGTATCTCTAACCGTTTAGGAGATATCGAAGGTTAAAGTTTTCTAACCTTTCTCCGTCGATATCCAGCCTTCATCCGTCGATATCTCCGCTTCTATTGGGAGTAGAGGGTCGTCATTGTAGTCCAAAATGTAGGGTTTTGAAAGGGCTTTAATTTGGTACCTGTCCGAAGCCTGTATCTCTAACCGTTTAGGAGATATCGAAGGTTAAAGTTTTCTAACCTTTCTCCGTCGATATCCAGCCTTCATCCGTCGATATCTCCGCTTCTATTGGGAGTAGAGGGTCGTCATTGTAGTCCAAAATGTAGGGTTTTGAAAGGGCTTTAATTTGGTACCTGTCCGAAGCCTGTATCTCTAACCGTTTAGGAGATATCGAAGGTTAAAGTTTTCTAACCTTTCTCCGTCGATATCCAGCCTTCATCCGTCGATATCTCCGCTTCTATTGGGAGTAGAGGGTCGTCATTGTAGTCCAAAATGTAGGGTTTTGAAAGGGCTTTAATTTGGTACCTGTCCGAAGCCTGTATCTCTAACCGTTTAGGAGATATCGAAGGTTAAAGTTTTCTAACCTTTCTCCGTCGATATCCAGCCTTCATCCGTCGATATCTCCGCTTCTATTGGGAGTAGAGGGTCGTCATTGTAGTCCAAAATGTAGGGTTTTGAAAGGGCTTTAATTTGGTACCTGTCCGAAGCCTGTATCTCTAACCGTTTAGGAGATATCGAAGGTTAAAGTTTTCTAACCTTTCTCCGTCGATATCCAGCCTTCATCCGTCGATATCTCCGCTTCTATTGGGAGTAGAGGGTCGTCATTGTAGTCCAAAATGTAGGGTTTTGAAAGGGCTTTAATTTGGTACCTGTCCGAAGCCTGTATCTCTAACCGTTTAGGAGATATCGAAGGTTAAAGTTTTCTAACCTTTCTCCGTCGATATCCAGCCTTCATCCGTCGATATCTCCGCTTCTATTGGGAGTAGAGGGTCGTCATTGTAGTCCAAAATGTAGGGTTTTGAAAGGGCTTTAATTTGGTACCTGTCCGAAGCCTGTATCTCTAACCGTTTAGGAGATATCGAAGGTTAAAGTTTTCTAACCTTTCTCCGTCGATATCCAGCCTTCATCCGTCGATATCTCCGCTTCTATTGGGAGTAGAGGGTCGTCATTGTAGTCCAAAATGTAGGGTTTTGAAAGGGCTTTAATTTGGTACCTGTCCGAAGCCTGTATCTCTAACCGTTTAGGAGATATCGAAGGTTAAAGTTTTCTAACCTTTCTCCGTCGATATCCAGCCTTCATCCGTCGATATCTCCGCTTCTATTGGGAGTAGAGGGTCGTCATTGTAGTCCAAAATGTAGGGTTTTGAAAGGGCTTTAATTTGGTACCTGTCCGAAGCCTGTATCTCTAACCGTTTAGGAGATATCGAAGGTTAAAGTTTTCTAACCTTTCTCCGTCGATATCCAGCCTTCATCCGTCGATATCTCCGCTTCTATTGGGAGTAGAGGGTCGTCATTGTAGTCCAAAATGTAGGGTTTTGAAAGGGCTTTAATTTGGTACCTGTCCGAAGCCTGTATCTCTAACCGTTTAGGAGATATCGAAGGTTAAAGTTTTCTAACCTTTCTCCGTCGATATCCAGCCTTCATCGTCGATATCTCCGCTTCTATTGGGAGTAGAGGGTCGTCATTGTAGTCCAAAATGTAGGGTTTTGAAAGGGCTTTAATTTGGTACCTGTCCGAAGCCTGTATCTCTAACCGTTTAGGAGATATCGAAGGTTAAAGTTTTCTAACCTTTCTCCGTCGATATCCAGCCTTCATCGTCGATATCTCCGCTTCTATTGGGAGAGAGGGTCGTCATTGTAGTCCAAAATGTAGGGTTTTGAAAGGGCTTTAATTTGGTACCTGTCCGAAGCCTGTATCTCTAACCGTATCGAGGAAGATATCGAAGGTTAGAAGTTTAACCTTCGATATCTCCTAAACGGTTAGAGATACAGGCTTCGGACAGGTACCAAATTAAAGCCCTTTCAAAACCCTACATTTTGGACTACAATGACGACCCTCTACTCCCAATAGAAGCGGAGATATCGACGATGAAGGCTGGATATCGACGGAGAAAGGTTAGAAAACTTTAACCTTCGATATCTCCTAAACGGTTAGAGATACAGGCTTCGGACAGGTACCAAATTAAAGCCCTTTCAAAACCCTACATTTTGGACTACAATGACGACCCTCTACTCCCAATAGAAGCGGAGATATCGACGGATGAAGGCTGGATATCGACGGAGAAAGGTTAGAAAACTTTAACCTTCGATATCTCCTAAACGGTTAGAGATACAGGCTTCGGACAGGTACCAAATTAAAGCCCTTTCAAAACCCTACATTTTGGACTACAATGACGACCCTCTACTCCCAATAGAAGCGGAGATATCGACGGATGAAGGCTGGATATCGACGGAGAAAGGTTAGAAAACTTTAACCTTCGATATCTCCTAAACGGTTAGAGATACAGGCTTCGGACAGGTACCAAATTAAAGCCCTTTCAAAACCCTACATTTTGGACTACAATGACGACCCTCTACTCCCAATAGAAGCGGAGATATCGACGGATGAAGGCTGGATATCGACGGAGAAAGGTTAGAAAACTTTAACCTTCGATATCTCCTAAACGGTTAGAGATACAGGCTTCGGACAGGTACCAAATTAAAGCCCTTTCAAAACCCTACATTTTGGACTACAATGACGACCCTCTACTCCCAATAGAAGCGGAGATATCGACGGATGAAGGCTGGATATCGACGGAGAAAGGTTAGAAAACTTTAACCTTCGATATCTCCTAAACGGTTAGAGATACAGGCTTCGGACAGGTACCAAATTAAAGCCCTTTCAAAACCCTACATTTTGGACTACAATGACGACCCTCTACTCCCAATAGAAGCGGAGATATCGACGATGAAGGCTGGATATCGACGGAGAAAGGTTAGAAAACTTTAACCTTCGATATCTCCTAAACGGTTAGAGATACAGGCTTCGGACAGGTACCAAATTAAAGCCCTTTCAAAACCCTACATTTTGGACTACAATGACGACCCTCTACTCCCAATAGAAGCGGAGATATCGACGGATGAAGGCTGGATATCGACGGAGAAAGGTTAGAAAACTTTAACCTTCGATATCTCCTAAACGGTTAGAGATACAGGCTTCGGACAGGTACCAAATTAAAGCCCTTTCAAAACCCTACATTTTGGACTACAATGACGACCCTCTACTCCCAATAGAAGCGGAGATATCGACGGATGAAGGCTGGATATCGACGGAGAAAGGTTAGAAAACTTTAACCTTCGATATCTCCTAAACGGTTAGAGATACAGGCTTCGGACAGGTACCAAATTAAAGCCCTTTCAAAACCCTACATTTTGGACTACAATGACGACCCTCTACTCCCAATAGAAGCGGAGATATCGACGGATGAAGGCTGGATATCGACGGAGAAAGGTTAGAAAACTTTAACCTTCGATATCTCCTAAACGGTTAGAGATACAGGCTTCGGACAGGTACCAAATTAAAGCCCTTTCAAAACCCTACATTTTGGACTACAATGACGACCCTCTACTCCCAATAGAAGCGGAGATATCGACGATGAAGGCTGGATATCGACGGAGAAAGGTTAGAAAACTTTAACCTTCGATATCTCCTAAACGGTTAGAGATACAGGCTTCGGACAGGTACCAAATTAAAGCCCTTTCAAAACCCTACATTTTGGACTACAATGACGACCCTCTACTCCCAATAGAAGCGGAGATATCGACGGATGAAGGCTGGATATCGACGGAGAAAGGTTAGAAAACTTTAACCTTCGATATCTCCTAAACGGTTAGAGATACAGGCTTCGGACAGGTACCAAATTAAAGCCCTTTCAAAACCCTACATTTTGGACTACAATGACGACCCTCTACTCCCAATAGAAGCGGAGATATCGACGGATGAAGGCTGGATATCGACGGAGAAAGGTTAGAAAACTTTAACCTTCGATATCTCCTAAACGGTTAGAGATACAGGCTTCGGACAGGTACCAAATTAAAGCCCTTTCAAAACCCTACATTTTGGACTACAATGACGACCCTCTACTCCCAATAGAAGCGGAGATATCGACGGATGAAGGCTGGATATCGACGGAGAAAGGTTAGAAAACTTTAACCTTCGATATCTCCTAAACGGTTAGAGATACAGGCTTCGGACAGGTACCAAATTAAAGCCCTTTCAAAACCCTACATTTTGGACTACAATGACGACCCTCTACTCCCAATAGAAGCGGAGATATCGACGGATGAAGGCTGGATATCGACGGAGAAAGGTTAGAAAACTTTAACCTTCGATATCTCCTAAACGGTTAGAGATACAGGCTTCGGACAGGTACCAAATTAAAGCCCTTTCAAAACCCTACATTTTGGACTACAATGACGACCCTCTACTCCCAATAGAAGCGGAGATATCGACGGATGAAGGCTGGATATCGACGGAGAAAGGTTAGAAAACTTTAACCTTCGATATCTCCTAAACGGTTAGAGATACAGGCTTCGGACAGGTACCAAATTAAAGCCCTTTCAAAACCCTACATTTTGGACTACAATGACGACCCTCTACTCCCAATAGAAGCGGAGATATCGACGGATGAAGGCTGGATATCGACGGAGAAAGGTTAGAAAACTTTAACCTTCGATATCTCCTAAACGGTTAGAGATACAGGCTTCGGACAGGTACCAAATTAAAGCCCTTTCAAAACCCTACATTTTGGACTACAATGACGACCCTCTACTCCCAATAGAAGCGGAGATATCGACGGATGAAGGCTGGATATCGACGGAGAAAGGTTAGAAAACTTTAACCTTCGATATCTCCTAAACGGTTAGAGATACAGGCTTCGGACAGGTACCAAATTAAAGCCCTTTCAAAACCCTACATTTTGGACTACAATGACGACCCTCTACTCCCAATAGAAGCGGAGATATCGACGGATGAAGGCTGGATATCGACGGAGAAAGGTTAGAAAACTTTAACCTTCGATATCTCCTAAACGGTTAGAGATACAGGCTTCGGACAGGTACCAAATTAAAGCCCTTTCAAAACCCTACATTTTGGACTACAATGACGACCCTCTACTCCCAATAGAAGCGGAGATATCGACGGATGAAGGCTGGATATCGACGGAGAAAGGTTAGAAAACTTTAACCTTCGATATCTCCTAAACGGTTAGAGATACAGGCTTCGGACAGGTACCAAATTAAAGCCCTTTCAAAACCCTACATTTTGGACTACAATGACGACCCTCTACTCCCAATAGAAGCGGAGATATCGACGGATGAAGGCTGGATATCGACGGAGAAAGGTTAGAAAACTTTAACCTTCGATATCTCCTAAACGGTTAGAGATACAGGCTTCGGACAGGTACCAAATTAAAGCCCTTTCAAAACCCTACATTTTGGACTACAATGACGACCCTCTACTCCCAATAGAAGCGGAGATATCGACGGATGAAGGCTGGATATCGACGGAGAAAGGTTAGAAAACTTTAACCTTCGATATCTCCTAAACGGTTAGAGATACAGGCTTCGGACAGGTACCAAATTAAAGCCCTTTCAAAACCCTACATTTTGGACTACAATGACGACCCTCTACTCCCAATAGAAGCGGAGATATCGACGGATGAAGGCTGGATATCGACGGAGAAAGGTTAGAAAACTTTAACCTTCGATATCTCCTAAACGGTTAGAGATACAGGCTTCGGACAGGTACCAAATTAAAGCCCTTTCAAAACCCTACATTTTGGACTACAATGACGACCCTCTACTCCCAATAGAAGCGGAGATATCGACGGATGAAGGCTGGATATCGACGGAGAAAGGTTAGAAAACTTTAACCTTCGATATCTCCTAAACGGTTAGAGATACAGGCTTCGGACAGGTACCAAATTAAAGCCCTTTCAAAACCCTACATTTTGGACTACAATGACGACCCTCTACTCCCAATAGAAGCGGAGATATCGACGGATGAAGGCTGGATATCGACGGAGAAAGGTTAGAAAACTTTAACCTTCGATATCTCCTAAACGGTTAGAGATACAGGCTTCGGACAGGTACCAAATTAAAGCCCTTTCAAAACCCTACATTTTGGACTACAATGACGACCCTCTACTCCCAATAGAAGCGGAGATATCGACGGATGAAGGCTGGATATCGACGGAGAAAGGTTAGAAAACTTTAACCTTCGATATCTCCTAAACGGTTAGAGATACAGGCTTCGGACAGGTACCAAATTAAAGCCCTTTCAAAACCCTACATTTTGGACTACAATGACGACCCTCTACTCCCAATAGAAGCGGAGATATCGACGGATGAAGGCTGGATATCGACGGAGAAAGGTTAGAAAACTTTAACCTTCGATATCTCCTAAACGGTTAGAGATACAGGCTTCGGACAGGTACCAAATTAAAGCCCTTTCAAAACCCTACATTTTGGACTACAATGACGACCCTCTACTCCCAATAGAAGCGGAGATATCGACGGATGAAGGCTGGATATCGACGGAGAAAGGTTAGAAAACTTTAACCTTCGATATCTCCTAAACGGTTAGAGATACAGGCTTCGGACAGGTACCAAATTAAAGCCCTTTCAAAACCCTACATTTTGGACTACAATGACGACCCTCTACTCCCAATAGAAGCGGAGATATCGACGGATGAAGGCTGGATATCGACGGAGAAAGGTTAGAAAACTTTAACCTTCGATATCTCCTAAACGGTTAGAGATACAGGCTTCGGACAGGTACCAAATTAAAGCCCTTTCAAAACCCTACATTTTGGACTACAATGACGACCCTCTACTCCCAATAGAAGCGGAGATATCGACGGATGAAGGCTGGATATCGACGGAGAAAGGTTAGAAAACTTTAACCTTCGATATCTCCTAAACGGTTAGAGATACAGGCTTCGGACAGGTACCAAATTAAAGCCCTTTCAAAACCCTACATTTTGGACTACAATGACGACCCTCTACTCCCAATAGAAGCGGAGATATCGACGGATGAAGGCTGGATATCGACGGAGAAAGGTTAGAAAACTTTAACCTTCGATATCTCCTAAACGGTTAGAGATACAGGCTTCGGACAGGTACCAAATTAAAGCCCTTTCAAAACCCTACATTTTGGACTACAATGACGACCCTCTACTCCCAATAGAAGCGGAGATATCGACGGATGAAGGCTGGATATCGACGGAGAAAGGTTAGAAAACTTTAACCTTCGATATCTCCTAAACGGTTAGAGATACAGGCTTCGGACAGGTACCAAATTAAAGCCCTTTCAAAACCCTACATTTTGGACTACAATGACGACCCTCTACTCCCAATAGAAGCGGAGATATCGACGGATGAAGGCTGGATATCGACGGAGAAAGGTTAGAAAACTTTAACCTTCGATATCTCCTAAACGGTTAGAGATACAGGCTTCGGACAGGTACCAAATTAAAGCCCTTTCAAAACCCTACATTTTGGACTACAATGACGACCCTCTACTCCCAATAGAAGCGGAGATATCGACGGATGAAGGCTGGATATCGACGGAGAAAGGTTAGAAAACTTTAACCTTCGATATCTCCTAAACGGTTAGAGATACAGGCTTCGGACAGGTACCAAATTAAAGCCCTTTCAAAACCCTACATTTTGGACTACAATGACGACCCTCTACTCCCAATAGAAGCGGAGATATCGACGGATGAAGGCTGGATATCGACGGAGAAAGGTTAGAAAACTTTAACCTTCGATATCTCCTAAACGGTTAGAGATACAGGCTTCGGACAGGTACCAAATTAAAGCCCTTTCAAAACCCTACATTTTGGACTACAATGACGACCCTCTACTCCCAATAGAAGCGGAGATATCGACGGATGAAGGCTGGATATCGACGGAGAAAGGTTAGAAAACTTTAACCTTCGATATCTCCTAAACGGTTAGAGATACAGGCTTCGGACAGGTACCAAATTAAAGCCCTTTCAAAACCCTACATTTTGGACTACAATGACGACCCTCTACTCCCAATAGAAGCGGAGATATCGACGGATGAAGGCTGGATATCGACGGAGAAAGGTTAGAAAACTTTAACCTTCGATATCTCCTAAACGGTTAGAGATACAGGCTTCGGACAGGTACCAAATTAAAGCCCTTTCAAAACCCTACATTTTGGACTACAATGACGACCCTCTACTCCCAATAGAAGCGGAGATATCGACGGATGAAGGCTGGATATCGACGGAGAAAGGTTAGAAAACTTTAACCTTCGATATCTCCTAAACGGTTAGAGATACAGGCTTCGGACAGGTACCAAATTAAAGCCCTTTCAAAACCCTACATTTTGGACTACAATGACGACCCTCTACTCCCAATAGAAGCGGAGATATCGACGGATGAAGGCTGGATATCGACGGAGAAAGGTTAGAAAACTTTAACCTTCGATATCTCCTAAACGGTTAGAGATACAGGCTTCGGACAGGTACCAAATTAAAGCCCTTTCAAAACCCTACATTTTGGACTACAATGACGACCCTCTACTCCCAATAGAAGCGGAGATATCGACGGATGAAGGCTGGATATCGACGGAGAAAGGTTAGAAAACTTTAACCTTCGATATCTCCTAAACGGTTAGAGATACAGGCTTCGGACAGGTACCAAATTAAAGCCCTTTCAAAACCCTACATTTTGGACTACAATGACGACCCTCTACTCCCAATAGAAGCGGAGATATCGACGGATGAAGGCTGGATATCGACGGAGAAAGGTTAGAAAACTTTAACCTTCGATATCTCCTAAACGGTTAGAGATACAGGCTTCGGACAGGTACCAAATTAAAGCCCTTTCAAAACCCTACATTTTGGACTACAATGACGACCCTCTACTCCCAATAGAAGCGGAGATATCGACGGATGAAGGCTGGATATCGACGGAGAAAGGTTAGAAAACTTTAACCTTCGATATCTCCTAAACGGTTAGAGATACAGGCTTCGGACAGGTACCAAATTAAAGCCCTTTCAAAACCCTACATTTTGGACTACAATGACGACCCTCTACTCCCAATAGAAGCGGAGATATCGACGGATGAAGGCTGGATATCGACGGAGAAAGGTTAGAAAACTTTAACCTTCGATATCTCCTAAACGGTTAGAGATACAGGCTTCGGACAGGTACCAAATTAAAGCCCTTTCAAAACCCTACATTTTGGACTACAATGACGACCCTCTACTCCCAATAGAAGCGGAGATATCGACGGATGAAGGCTGGATATCGACGGAGAAAGGTTAGAAAACTTTAACCTTCGATATCTCCTAAACGGTTAGAGATACAGGCTTCGGACAGGTACCAAATTAAAGCCCTTTCAAAACCCTACATTTTGGACTACAATGACGACCCTCTACTCCCAATAGAAGCGGAGATATCGACGGATGAAGGCTGGATATCGACGGAGAAAGGTTAGAAAACTTTAACCTTCGATATCTCCTAAACGGTTAGAGATACAGGCTTCGGACAGGTACCAAATTAAAGCCCTTTCAAAACCCTACATTTTGGACTACAATGACGACCCTCTACTCCCAATAGAAGCGGAGATATCGACGGATGAAGGCTGGATATCGACGGAGAAAGGTTAGAAAACTTTAACCTTCGATATCTCCTAAACGGTTAGAGATACAGGCTTCGGACAGGTACCAAATTAAAGCCCTTTCAAAACCCTACATTTTGGACTACAATGACGACCCTCTACTCCCAATAGAAGCGGAGATATCGACGGATGAAGGCTGGATATCGACGGAGAAAGGTTAGAAAACTTTAACCTTCGATATCTCCTAAACGGTTAGAGATACAGGCTTCGGACAGGTACCAAATTAAAGCCCTTTCAAAACCCTACATTTTGGACTACAATGACGACCCTCTACTCCCAATAGAAGCGGAGATATCGACGGATGAAGGCTGGATATCGACGGAGAAAGGTTAGAAAACTTTAACCTTCGATATCTCCTAAACGGTTAGAGATACAGGCTTCGGACAGGTACCAAATTAAAGCCCTTTCAAAACCCTACATTTTGGACTACAATGACGACCCTCTACTCCCAATAGAAGCGGAGATATCGACGGATGAAGGCTGGATATCGACGGAGAAAGGTTAGAAAACTTTAACCTTCGATATCTCCTAAACGGTTAGAGATACAGGCTTCGGACAGGTACCAAATTAAAGCCCTTTCAAAACCCTACATTTTGGACTACAATGACGACCCTCTACTCCCAATAGAAGCGGAGATATCGACGGATGAAGGCTGGATATCGACGGAGAAAGGTTAGAAAACTTTAACCTTCGATATCTCCTAAACGGTTAGAGATACAGGCTTCGGACAGGTACCAAATTAAAGCCCTTTCAAAACCCTACATTTTGGACTACAATGACGACCCTCTACTCCCAATAGAAGCGGAGATATCGACGGATGAAGGCTGGATATCGACGGAGAAAGGTTAGAAAACTTTAACCTTCGATATCTCCTAAACGGTTAGAGATACAGGCTTCGGACAGGTACCAAATTAAAGCCCTTTCAAAACCCTACATTTTGGACTACAATGACGACCCTCTACTCCCAATAGAAGCGGAGATATCGACGGATGAAGGCTGGATATCGACGGAGAAAGGTTAGAAAACTTTAACCTTCGATATCTCCTAAACGGTTAGAGATACAGGCTTCGGACAGGTACCAAATTAAAGCCCTTTCAAAACCCTACATTTTGGACTACAATGACGACCCTCTACTCCCAATAGAAGCGGAGATATCGACGGATGAAGGCTGGATATCGACGGAGAAAGGTTAGAAAACTTTAACCTTCGATATCTCCTAAACGGTTAGAGATACAGGCTTCGGACAGGTACCAAATTAAAGCCCTTTCAAAACCCTACATTTTGGACTACAATGACGACCCTCTACTCCCAATAGAAGCGGAGATATCGACGGATGAAGGCTGGATATCGACGGAGAAAGGTTAGAAAACTTTAACCTTCGATATCTCCTAAACGGTTAGAGATACAGGCTTCGGACAGGTACCAAATTAAAGCCCTTTCAAAACCCTACATTTTGGACTACAATGACGACCCTCTACTCCCAATAGAAGCGGAGATATCGACGGATGAAGGCTGGATATCGACGGAGAAAGGTTAGAAAACTTTAACCTTCGATATCTCCTAAACGGTTAGAGATACAGGCTTCGGACAGGTACCAAATTAAAGCCCTTTCAAAACCCTACATTTTGGACTACAATGACGACCCTCTACTCCCAATAGAAGCGGAGATATCGACGGATGAAGGCTGGATATCGACGGAGAAAGGTTAGAAAACTTTAACCTTCGATATCTCCTAAACGGTTAGAGATACAGGCTTCGGACAGGTACCAAATTAAAGCCCTTTCAAAACCCTACATTTTGGACTACAATGACGACCCTCTACTCCCAATAGAAGCGGAGATATCGACGGATGAAGGCTGGATATCGACGGAGAAAGGTTAGAAAACTTTAACCTTCGATATCTCCTAAACGGTTAGAGATACAGGCTTCGGACAGGTACCAAATTAAAGCCCTTTCAAAACCCTACATTTTGGACTACAATGACGACCCTCTACTCCCAATAGAAGCGGAGATATCGACGGATGAAGGCTGGATATCGACGGAGAAAGGTTAGAAAACTTTAACCTTCGATATCTCCTAAACGGTTAGAGATACAGGCTTCGGACAGGTACCAAATTAAAGCCCTTTCAAAACCCTACATTTTGGACTACAATGACGACCCTCTACTCCCAATAGAAGCGGAGATATCGACGGATGAAGGCTGGATATCGACGGAGAAAGGTTAGAAAACTTTAACCTTCGATATCTCCTAAACGGTTAGAGATACAGGCTTCGGACAGGTACCAAATTAAAGCCCTTTCAAAACCCTACATTTTGGACTACAATGACGACCCTCTACTCCCAATAGAAGCGGAGATATCGACGGATGAAGGCTGGATATCGACGGAGAAAGGTTAGAAAACTTTAACCTTCGATATCTCCTAAACGGTTAGAGATACAGGCTTCGGACAGGTACCAAATTAAAGCCCTTTCAAAACCCTACATTTTGGACTACAATGACGACCCTCTACTCCCAATAGAAGCGGAGATATCGACGGATGAAGGCTGGATATCGACGGAGAAAGGTTAGAAAACTTTAACCTTCGATATCTCCTAAACGGTTAGAGATACAGGCTTCGGACAGGTACCAAATTAAAGCCCTTTCAAAACCCTACATTTTGGACTACAATGACGACCCTCTACTCCCAATAGAAGCGGAGATATCGACGGATGAAGGCTGGATATCGACGGAGAAAGGTTAGAAAACTTTAACCTTCGATATCTCCTAAACGGTTAGAGATACAGGCTTCGGACAGGTACCAAATTAAAGCCCTTTCAAAACCCTACATTTTGGACTACAATGACGACCCTCTACTCCCAATAGAAGCGGAGATATCGACGGATGAAGGCTGGATATCGACGGAGAAAGGTTAGAAAACTTTAACCTTCGATATCTCCTAAACGGTTAGAGATACAGGCTTCGGACAGGTACCAAATTAAAGCCCTTTCAAAACCCTACATTTTGGACTACAATGACGACCCTCTACTCCCAATAGAAGCGGAGATATCGACGGATGAAGGCTGGATATCGACGGAGAAAGGTTAGAAAACTTTAACCTTCGATATCTCCTAAACGGTTAGAGATACAGGCTTCGGACAGGTACCAAATTAAAGCCCTTTCAAAACCCTACATTTTGGACTACAATGACGACCCTCTACTCCCAATAGAAGCGGAGATATCGACGGATGAAGGCTGGATATCGACGGAGAAAGGTTAGAAAACTTTAACCTTCGATATCTCCTAAACGGTTAGAGATACAGGCTTCGGACAGGTACCAAATTAAAGCCCTTTCAAAACCCTACATTTTGGACTACAATGACGACCCTCTACTCCCAATAGAAGCGGAGATATCGACGGATGAAGGCTGGATATCGACGGAGAAAGGTTAGAAAACTTTAACCTTCGATATCTCCTAAACGGTTAGAGATACAGGCTTCGGACAGGTACCAAATTAAAGCCCTTTCAAAACCCTACATTTTGGACTACAATGACGACCCTCTACTCCCAATAGAAGCGGAGATATCGACGGATGAAGGCTGGATATCGACGGAGAAAGGTTAGAAAACTTTAACCTTCGATATCTCCTAAACGGTTAGAGATACAGGCTTCGGACAGGTACCAAATTAAAGCCCTTTCAAAACCCTACATTTTGGACTACAATGACGACCCTCTACTCCCAATAGAAGCGGAGATATCGACGGATGAAGGCTGGATATCGACGGAGAAAGGTTAGAAAACTTTAACCTTCGATATCTCCTAAACGGTTAGAGATACAGGCTTCGGACAGGTACCAAATTAAAGCCCTTTCAAAACCCTACATTTTGGACTACAATGACGACCCTCTACTCCCAATAGAAGCGGAGATATCGACGGATGAAGGCTGGATATCGACGGAGAAAGGTTAGAAAACTTTAACCTTCGATATCTCCTAAACGGTTAGAGATACAGGCTTCGGACAGGTACCAAATTAAAGCCCTTTCAAAACCCTACATTTTGGACTACAATGACGACCCTCTACTCCCAATAGAAGCGGAGATATCGACGGATGAAGGCTGGATATCGACGGAGAAAGGTTAGAAAACTTTAACCTTCGATATCTCCTAAACGGTTAGAGATACAGGCTTCGGACAGGTACCAAATTAAAGCCCTTTCAAAACCCTACATTTTGGACTACAATGACGACCCTCTACTCCCAATAGAAGCGGAGATATCGACGGATGAAGGCTGGATATCGACGGAGAAAGGTTAGAAAACTTTAACCTTCGATATCTCCTAAACGGTTAGAGATACAGGCTTCGGACAGGTACCAAATTAAAGCCCTTTCAAAACCCTACATTTTGGACTACAATGACGACCCTCTACTCCCAATAGAAGCGGAGATATCGACGGATGAAGGCTGGATATCGACGGAGAAAGGTTAGAAAACTTTAACCTTCGATATCTCCTAAACGGTTAGAGATACAGGCTTCGGACAGGTACCAAATTAAAGCCCTTTCAAAACCCTACATTTTGGACTACAATGACGACCCTCTACTCCCAATAGAAGCGGAGATATCGACGGATGAAGGCTGGATATCGACGGAGAAAGGTTAGAAAACTTTAACCTTCGATATCTCCTAAACGGTTAGAGATACAGGCTTCGGACAGGTACCAAATTAAAGCCCTTTCAAAACCCTACATTTTGGACTACAATGACGACCCTCTACTCCCAATAGAAGCGGAGATATCGACGGATGAAGGCTGGATATCGACGGAGAAAGGTTAGAAAACTTTAACCTTCGATATCTCCTAAACGGTTAGAGATACAGGCTTCGGACAGGTACCAAATTAAAGCCCTTTCAAAACCCTACATTTTGGACTACAATGACGACCCTCTACTCCCAATAGAAGCGGAGATATCGACGGATGAAGGCTGGATATCGACGGAGAAAGGTTAGAAAACTTTAACCTTCGATATCTCCTAAACGGTTAGAGATACAGGCTTCGGACAGGTACCAAATTAAAGCCCTTTCAAAACCCTACATTTTGGACTACAATGACGACCCTCTACTCCCAATAGAAGCGGAGATATCGACGGATGAAGGCTGGATATCGACGGAGAAAGGTTAGAAAACTTTAACCTTCGATATCTCCTAAACGGTTAGAGATACAGGCTTCGGACAGGTACCAAATTAAAGCCCTTTCAAAACCCTACATTTTGGACTACAATGACGACCCTCTACTCCCAATAGAAGCGGAGATATCGACGGATGAAGGCTGGATATCGACGGAGAAAGGTTAGAAAACTTTAACCTTCGATATCTCCTAAACGGTTAGAGATACAGGCTTCGGACAGGTACCAAATTAAAGCCCTTTCAAAACCCTACATTTTGGACTACAATGACGACCCTCTACTCCCAATAGAAGCGGAGATATCGACGGATGAAGGCTGGATATCGACGGAGAAAGGTTAGAAAACTTTAACCTTCGATATCTCCTAAACGGTTAGAGATACAGGCTTCGGACAGGTACCAAATTAAAGCCCTTTCAAAACCCTACATTTTGGACTACAATGACGACCCTCTACTCCCAATAGAAGCGGAGATATCGACGGATGAAGGCTGGATATCGACGGAGAAAGGTTAGAAAACTTT
Source organism: Harpegnathos saltator (assembly GCF_003227715.2). NCBI lineage: Eukaryota > Metazoa > Arthropoda > Insecta > Hymenoptera > Formicidae > Harpegnathos > Harpegnathos saltator. The sequence goes on along the minus strand of NW_020230670.1, from coordinate 46,442 downwards.
AACCTTCGATATCTCCTAAACGGTTAGAGATACAGGCTTCGGACAGGTACCAAATTAAAGCCCTTTCAAAACCCTACATTTTGGACTACAATGACGACCCTCTACTCCCAATAGAAGCGGAGATATCGACGGATGAAGGCTGGATATCGACGGAGAAAGGTTAGAAAACTTTAACCTTCGATATCTCCTAAACGGTTAGAGATACAGGCTTCGGACAGGTACCAAATTAAAGCCCTTTCAAAACCCTACATTTTGGACTACAATGACGACCCTCTACTCCCAATAGAAGCGGAGATATCGACGGATGAAGGCTGGATATCGACGGAGAAAGGTTAGAAAACTTTAACCTTCGATATCTCCTAAACGGTTAGAGATACAGGCTTCGGACAGGTACCAAATTAAAGCCCTTTCAAAACCCTACATTTTGGACTACAATGACGACCCTCTACTCCCAATAGAAGCGGAGATATCGACGGATGAAGGCTGGATATCGACGGAGAAAGGTTAGAAAACTTTAACCTTCGATATCTCCTAAACGGTTAGAGATACAGGCTTCGGACAGGTACCAAATTAAAGCCCTTTCAAAACCCTACATTTTGGACTACAATGACGACCCTCTACTCCCAATAGAAGCGGAGATATCGACGGATGAAGGCTGGATATCGACGGAGAAAGGTTAGAAAACTTTAACCTTCGATATCTCCTAAACGGTTAGAGATACAGGCTTCGGACAGGTACCAAATTAAAGCCCTTTCAAAACCCTACATTTTGGACTACAATGACGACCCTCTACTCCCAATAGAAGCGGAGATATCGACGGATGAAGGCTGGATATCGACGGAGAAAGGTTAGAAAACTTTAACCTTCGATATCTCCTAAACGGTTAGAGATACAGGCTTCGGACAGGTACCAAATTAAAGCCCTTTCAAAACCCTACATTTTGGACTACAATGACGACCCTCTACTCCCAATAGAAGCGGAGATATCGACGGATGAAGGCTGGATATCGACGGAGAAAGGTTAGAAAACTTTAACCTTCGATATCTCCTAAACGGTTAGAGATACAGGCTTCGGACAGGTACCAAATTAAAGCCCTTTCAAAACCCTACATTTTGGACTACAATGACGACCCTCTACTCCCAATAGAAGCGGAGATATCGACGGATGAAGGCTGGATATCGACGGAGAAAGGTTAGAAAACTTTAACCTTCGATATCTCCTAAACGGTTAGAGATACAGGCTTCGGACAGGTACCAAATTAAAGCCCTTTCAAAACCCTACATTTTGGACTACAATGACGACCCTCTACTCCCAATAGAAGCGGAGATATCGACGGATGAAGGCTGGATATCGACGGAGAAAGGTTAGAAAACTTTAACCTTCGATATCTCCTAAACGGTTAGAGATACAGGCTTCGGACAGGTACCAAATTAAAGCCCTTTCAAAACCCTACATTTTGGACTACAATGACGACCCTCTACTCCCAATAGAAGCGGAGATATCGACGGATGAAGGCTGGATATCGACGGAGAAAGGTTAGAAAACTTTAACCTTCGATATCTCCTAAACGGTTAGAGATACAGGCTTCGGACAGGTACCAAATTAAAGCCCTTTCAAAACCCTACATTTTGGACTACAATGACGACCCTCTACTCCCAATAGAAGCGGAGATATCGACGGATGAAGGCTGGATATCGACGGAGAAAGGTTAGAAAACTTTAACCTTCGATATCTCCTAAACGGTTAGAGATACAGGCTTCGGACAGGTACCAAATTAAAGCCCTTTCAAAACCCTACATTTTGGACTACAATGACGACCCTCTACTCCCAATAGAAGCGGAGATATCGACGGATGAAGGCTGGATATCGACGGAGAAAGGTTAGAAAACTTTAACCTTCGATATCTCCTAAACGGTTAGAGATACAGGCTTCGGACAGGTACCAAATTAAAGCCCTTTCAAAACCCTACATTTTGGACTACAATGACGACCCTCTACTCCCAATAGAAGCGGAGATATCGACGGATGAAGGCTGGATATCGACGGAGAAAGGTTAGAAAACTTTAACCTTCGATATCTCCTAAACGGTTAGAGATACAGGCTTCGGACAGGTACCAAATTAAAGCCCTTTCAAAACCCTACATTTTGGACTACAATGACGACCCTCTACTCCCAATAGAAGCGGAGATATCGACGGATGAAGGCTGGATATCGACGGAGAAAGGTTAGAAAACTTTAACCTTCGATATCTCCTAAACGGTTAGAGATACAGGCTTCGGACAGGTACCAAATTAAAGCCCTTTCAAAACCCTACATTTTGGACTACAATGACGACCCTCTACTCCCAATAGAAGCGGAGATATCGACGGATGAAGGCTGGATATCGACGGAGAAAGGTTAGAAAACTTTAACCTTCGATATCTCCTAAACGGTTAGAGATACAGGCTTCGGACAGGTACCAAATTAAAGCCCTTTCAAAACCCTACATTTTGGACTACAATGACGACCCTCTACTCCCAATAGAAGCGGAGATATCGACGGATGAAGGCTGGATATCGACGGAGAAAGGTTAGAAAACTTTAACCTTCGATATCTCCTAAACGGTTAGAGATACAGGCTTCGGACAGGTACCAAATTAAAGCCCTTTCAAAACCCTACATTTTGGACTACAATGACGACCCTCTACTCCCAATAGAAGCGGAGATATCGACGGATGAAGGCTGGATATCGACGGAGAAAGGTTAGAAAACTTTAACCTTCGATATCTCCTAAACGGTTAGAGATACAGGCTTCGGACAGGTACCAAATTAAAGCCCTTTCAAAACCCTACATTTTGGACTACAATGACGACCCTCTACTCCCAATAGAAGCGGAGATATCGACGGATGAAGGCTGGATATCGACGGAGAAAGGTTAGAAAACTTTAACCTTCGATATCTCCTAAACGGTTAGAGATACAGGCTTCGGACAGGTACCAAATTAAAGCCCTTTCAAAACCCTACATTTTGGACTACAATGACGACCCTCTACTCCCAATAGAAGCGGAGATATCGACGGATGAAGGCTGGATATCGACGGAGAAAGGTTAGAAAACTTTAACCTTCGATATCTCCTAAACGGTTAGAGATACAGGCTTCGGACAGGTACCAAATTAAAGCCCTTTCAAAACCCTACATTTTGGACTACAATGACGACCCTCTACTCCCAATAGAAGCGGAGATATCGACGGATGAAGGCTGGATATCGACGGAGAAAGGTTAGAAAACTTTAACCTTCGATATCTCCTAAACGGTTAGAGATACAGGCTTCGGACAGGTACCAAATTAAAGCCCTTTCAAAACCCTACATTTTGGACTACAATGACGACCCTCTACTCCCAATAGAAGCGGAGATATCGACGGATGAAGGCTGGATATCGACGGAGAAAGGTTAGAAAACTTTAACCTTCGATATCTCCTAAACGGTTAGAGATACAGGCTTCGGACAGGTACCAAATTAAAGCCCTTTCAAAACCCTACATTTTGGACTACAATGACGACCCTCTACTCCCAATAGAAGCGGAGATATCGACGGATGAAGGCTGGATATCGACGGAGAAAGGTTAGAAAACTTTAACCTTCGATATCTCCTAAACGGTTAGAGATACAGGCTTCGGACAGGTACCAAATTAAAGCCCTTTCAAAACCCTACATTTTGGACTACAATGACGACCCTCTACTCCCAATAGAAGCGGAGATATCGACGGATGAAGGCTGGATATCGACGGAGAAAGGTTAGAAAACTTTAACCTTCGATATCTCCTAAACGGTTAGAGATACAGGCTTCGGACAGGTACCAAATTAAAGCCCTTTCAAAACCCTACATTTTGGACTACAATGACGACCCTCTACTCCCAATAGAAGCGGAGATATCGACGGATGAAGGCTGGATATCGACGGAGAAAGGTTAGAAAACTTTAACCTTCGATATCTCCTAAACGGTTAGAGATACAGGCTTCGGACAGGTACCAAATTAAAGCCCTTTCAAAACCCTACATTTTGGACTACAATGACGACCCTCTACTCCCAATAGAAGCGGAGATATCGACGGATGAAGGCTGGATATCGACGGAGAAAGGTTAGAAAACTTTAACCTTCGATATCTCCTAAACGGTTAGAGATACAGGCTTCGGACAGGTACCAAATTAAAGCCCTTTCAAAACCCTACATTTTGGACTACAATGACGACCCTCTACTCCCAATAGAAGCGGAGATATCGACGGATGAAGGCTGGATATCGACGGAGAAAGGTTAGAAAACTTTAACCTTCGATATCTCCTAAACGGTTAGAGATACAGGCTTCGGACAGGTACCAAATTAAAGCCCTTTCAAAACCCTACATTTTGGACTACAATGACGACCCTCTACTCCCAATAGAAGCGGAGATATCGACGGATGAAGGCTGGATATCGACGGAGAAAGGTTAGAAAACTTTAACCTTCGATATCTCCTAAACGGTTAGAGATACAGGCTTCGGACAGGTACCAAATTAAAGCCCTTTCAAAACCCTACATTTTGGACTACAATGACGACCCTCTACTCCCAATAGAAGCGGAGATATCGACGGATGAAGGCTGGATATCGACGGAGAAAGGTTAGAAAACTTTAACCTTCGATATCTCCTAAACGGTTAGAGATACAGGCTTCGGACAGGTACCAAATTAAAGCCCTTTCAAAACCCTACATTTTGGACTACAATGACGACCCTCTACTCCCAATAGAAGCGGAGATATCGACGGATGAAGGCTGGATATCGACGGAGAAAGGTTAGAAAACTTTAACCTTCGATATCTCCTAAACGGTTAGAGATACAGGCTTCGGACAGGTACCAAATTAAAGCCCTTTCAAAACCCTACATTTTGGACTACAATGACGACCCTCTACTCCCAATAGAAGCGGAGATATCGACGGATGAAGGCTGGATATCGACGGAGAAAGGTTAGAAAACTTTAACCTTCGATATCTCCTAAACGGTTAGAGATACAGGCTTCGGACAGGTACCAAATTAAAGCCCTTTCAAAACCCTACATTTTGGACTACAATGACGACCCTCTACTCCCAATAGAAGCGGAGATATCGACGGATGAAGGCTGGATATCGACGGAGAAAGGTTAGAAAACTTTAACCTTCGATATCTCCTAAACGGTTAGAGATACAGGCTTCGGACAGGTACCAAATTAAAGCCCTTTCAAAACCCTACATTTTGGACTACAATGACGACCCTCTACTCCCAATAGAAGCGGAGATATCGACGGATGAAGGCTGGATATCGACGGAGAAAGGTTAGAAAACTTTAACCTTCGATATCTCCTAAACGGTTAGAGATACAGGCTTCGGACAGGTACCAAATTAAAGCCCTTTCAAAACCCTACATTTTGGACTACAATGACGACCCTCTACTCCCAATAGAAGCGGAGATATCGACGGATGAAGGCTGGATATCGACGGAGAAAGGTTAGAAAACTTTAACCTTCGATATCTCCTAAACGGTTAGAGATACAGGCTTCGGACAGGTACCAAATTAAAGCCCTTTCAAAACCCTACATTTTGGACTACAATGACGACCCTCTACTCCCAATAGAAGCGGAGATATCGACGGATGAAGGCTGGATATCGACGGAGAAAGGTTAGAAAACTTTAACCTTCGATATCTCCTAAACGGTTAGAGATACAGGCTTCGGACAGGTACCAAATTAAAGCCCTTTCAAAACCCTACATTTTGGACTACAATGACGACCCTCTACTCCCAATAGAAGCGGAGATATCGACGGATGAAGGCTGGATATCGACGGAGAAAGGTTAGAAAACTTTAACCTTCGATATCTCCTAAACGGTTAGAGATACAGGCTTCGGACAGGTACCAAATTAAAGCCCTTTCAAAACCCTACATTTTGGACTACAATGACGACCCTCTACTCCCAATAGAAGCGGAGATATCGACGGATGAAGGCTGGATATCGACGGAGAAAGGTTAGAAAACTTTAACCTTCGATATCTCCTAAACGGTTAGAGATACAGGCTTCGGACAGGTACCAAATTAAAGCCCTTTCAAAACCCTACATTTTGGACTACAATGACGACCCTCTACTCCCAATAGAAGCGGAGATATCGACGGATGAAGGCTGGATATCGACGGAGAAAGGTTAGAAAACTTTAACCTTCGATATCTCCTAAACGGTTAGAGATACAGGCTTCGGACAGGTACCAAATTAAAGCCCTTTCAAAACCCTACATTTTGGACTACAATGACGACCCTCTACTCCCAATAGAAGCGGAGATATCGACGGATGAAGGCTGGATATCGACGGAGAAAGGTTAGAAAACTTTAACCTTCGATATCTCCTAAACGGTTAGAGATACAGGCTTCGGACAGGTACCAAATTAAAGCCCTTTCAAAACCCTACATTTTGGACTACAATGACGACCCTCTACTCCCAATAGAAGCGGAGATATCGACGGATGAAGGCTGGATATCGACGGAGAAAGGTTAGAAAACTTTAACCTTCGATATCTCCTAAACGGTTAGAGATACAGGCTTCGGACAGGTACCAAATTAAAGCCCTTTCAAAACCCTACATTTTGGACTACAATGACGACCCTCTACTCCCAATAGAAGCGGAGATATCGACGGATGAAGGCTGGATATCGACGGAGAAAGGTTAGAAAACTTTAACCTTCGATATCTCCTAAACGGTTAGAGATACAGGCTTCGGACAGGTACCAAATTAAAGCCCTTTCAAAACCCTACATTTTGGACTACAATGACGACCCTCTACTCCCAATAGAAGCGGAGATATCGACGGATGAAGGCTGGATATCGACGGAGAAAGGTTAGAAAACTTTAACCTTCGATATCTCCTAAACGGTTAGAGATACAGGCTTCGGACAGGTACCAAATTAAAGCCCTTTCAAAACCCTACATTTTGGACTACAATGACGACCCTCTACTCCCAATAGAAGCGGAGATATCGACGGATGAAGGCTGGATATCGACGGAGAAAGGTTAGAAAACTTTAACCTTCGATATCTCCTAAACGGTTAGAGATACAGGCTTCGGACAGGTACCAAATTAAAGCCCTTTCAAAACCCTACATTTTGGACTACAATGACGACCCTCTACTCCCAATAGAAGCGGAGATATCGACGGATGAAGGCTGGATATCGACGGAGAAAGGTTAGAAAACTTTAACCTTCGATATCTCCTAAACGGTTAGAGATACAGGCTTCGGACAGGTACCAAATTAAAGCCCTTTCAAAACCCTACATTTTGGACTACAATGACGACCCTCTACTCCCAATAGAAGCGGAGATATCGACGGATGAAGGCTGGATATCGACGGAGAAAGGTTAGAAAACTTTAACCTTCGATATCTCCTAAACGGTTAGAGATACAGGCTTCGGACAGGTACCAAATTAAAGCCCTTTCAAAACCCTACATTTTGGACTACAATGACGACCCTCTACTCCCAATAGAAGCGGAGATATCGACGGATGAAGGCTGGATATCGACGGAGAAAGGTTAGAAAACTTTAACCTTCGATATCTCCTAAACGGTTAGAGATACAGGCTTCGGACAGGTACCAAATTAAAGCCCTTTCAAAACCCTACATTTTGGACTACAATGACGACCCTCTACTCCCAATAGAAGCGGAGATATCGACGGATGAAGGCTGGATATCGACGGAGAAAGGTTAGAAAACTTTAACCTTCGATATCTCCTAAACGGTTAGAGATACAGGCTTCGGACAGGTACCAAATTAAAGCCCTTTCAAAACCCTACATTTTGGACTACAATGACGACCCTCTACTCCCAATAGAAGCGGAGATATCGACGGATGAAGGCTGGATATCGACGGAGAAAGGTTAGAAAACTTTAACCTTCGATATCTCCTAAACGGTTAGAGATACAGGCTTCGGACAGGTACCAAATTAAAGCCCTTTCAAAACCCTACATTTTGGACTACAATGACGACCCTCTACTCCCAATAGAAGCGGAGATATCGACGGATGAAGGCTGGATATCGACGGAGAAAGGTTAGAAAACTTTAACCTTCGATATCTCCTAAACGGTTAGAGATACAGGCTTCGGACAGGTACCAAATTAAAGCCCTTTCAAAACCCTACATTTTGGACTACAATGACGACCCTCTACTCCCAATAGAAGCGGAGATATCGACGGATGAAGGCTGGATATCGACGGAGAAAGGTTAGAAAACTTTAACCTTCGATATCTCCTAAACGGTTAGAGATACAGGCTTCGGACAGGTACCAAATTAAAGCCCTTTCAAAACCCTACATTTTGGACTACAATGACGACCCTCTACTCCCAATAGAAGCGGAGATATCGACGGATGAAGGCTGGATATCGACGGAGAAAGGTTAGAAAACTTTAACCTTCGATATCTCCTAAACGGTTAGAGATACAGGCTTCGGACAGGTACCAAATTAAAGCCCTTTCAAAACCCTACATTTTGGACTACAATGACGACCCTCTACTCCCAATAGAAGCGGAGATATCGACGGATGAAGGCTGGATATCGACGGAGAAAGGTTAGAAAACTTTAACCTTCGATATCTCCTAAACGGTTAGAGATACAGGCTTCGGACAGGTACCAAATTAAAGCCCTTTCAAAACCCTACATTTTGGACTACAATGACGACCCTCTACTCCCAATAGAAGCGGAGATATCGACGGATGAAGGCTGGATATCGACGGAGAAAGGTTAGAAAACTTTAACCTTCGATATCTCCTAAACGGTTAGAGATACAGGCTTCGGACAGGTACCAAATTAAAGCCCTTTCAAAACCCTACATTTTGGACTACAATGACGACCCTCTACTCCCAATAGAAGCGGAGATATCGACGGATGAAGGCTGGATATCGACGGAGAAAGGTTAGAAAACTTTAACCTTCGATATCTCCTAAACGGTTAGAGATACAGGCTTCGGACAGGTACCAAATTAAAGCCCTTTCAAAACCCTACATTTTGGACTACAATGACGACCCTCTACTCCCAATAGAAGCGGAGATATCGACGGATGAAGGCTGGATATCGACGGAGAAAGGTTAGAAAACTTTAACCTTCGATATCTCCTAAACGGTTAGAGATACAGGCTTCGGACAGGTACCAAATTAAAGCCCTTTCAAAACCCTACATTTTGGACTACAATGACGACCCTCTACTCCCAATAGAAGCGGAGATATCGACGGATGAAGGCTGGATATCGACGGAGAAAGGTTAGAAAACTTTAACCTTCGATATCTCCTAAACGGTTAGAGATACAGGCTTCGGACAGGTACCAAATTAAAGCCCTTTCAAAACCCTACATTTTGGACTACAATGACGACCCTCTACTCCCAATAGAAGCGGAGATATCGACGGATGAAGGCTGGATATCGACGGAGAAAGGTTAGAAAACTTTAACCTTCGATATCTCCTAAACGGTTAGAGATACAGGCTTCGGACAGGTACCAAATTAAAGCCCTTTCAAAACCCTACATTTTGGACTACAATGACGACCCTCTACTCCCAATAGAAGCGGAGATATCGACGGATGAAGGCTGGATATCGACGGAGAAAGGTTAGAAAACTTTAACCTTCGATATCTCCTAAACGGTTAGAGATACAGGCTTCGGACAGGTACCAAATTAAAGCCCTTTCAAAACCCTACATTTTGGACTACAATGACGACCCTCTACTCCCAATAGAAGCGGAGATATCGACGGATGAAGGCTGGATATCGACGGAGAAAGGTTAGAAAACTTTAACCTTCGATATCTCCTAAACGGTTAGAGATACAGGCTTCGGACAGGTACCAAATTAAAGCCCTTTCAAAACCCTACATTTTGGACTACAATGACGACCCTCTACTCCCAATAGAAGCGGAGATATCGACGGATGAAGGCTGGATATCGACGGAGAAAGGTTAGAAAACTTTAACCTTCGATATCTCCTAAACGGTTAGAGATACAGGCTTCGGACAGGTACCAAATTAAAGCCCTTTCAAAACCCTACATTTTGGACTACAATGACGACCCTCTACTCCCAATAGAAGCGGAGATATCGACGGATGAAGGCTGGATATCGACGGAGAAAGGTTAGAAAACTTTAACCTTCGATATCTCCTAAACGGTTAGAGATACAGGCTTCGGACAGGTACCAAATTAAAGCCCTTTCAAAACCCTACATTTTGGACTACAATGACGACCCTCTACTCCCAATAGAAGCGGAGATATCGACGGATGAAGGCTGGATATCGACGGAGAAAGGTTAGAAAACTTTAACCTTCGATATCTCCTAAACGGTTAGAGATACAGGCTTCGGACAGGTACCAAATTAAAGCCCTTTCAAAACCCTACATTTTGGACTACAATGACGACCCTCTACTCCCAATAGAAGCGGAGATATCGACGGATGAAGGCTGGATATCGACGGAGAAAGGTTAGAAAACTTTAACCTTCGATATCTCCTAAACGGTTAGAGATACAGGCTTCGGACAGGTACCAAATTAAAGCCCTTTCAAAACCCTACATTTTGGACTACAATGACGACCCTCTACTCCCAATAGAAGCGGAGATATCGACGGATGAAGGCTGGATATCGACGGAGAAAGGTTAGAAAACTTTAACCTTCGATATCTCCTAAACGGTTAGAGATACAGGCTTCGGACAGGTACCAAATTAAAGCCCTTTCAAAACCCTACATTTTGGACTACAATGACGACCCTCTACTCCCAATAGAAGCGGAGATATCGACGGATGAAGGCTGGATATCGACGGAGAAAGGTTAGAAAACTTTAACCTTCGATATCTCCTAAACGGTTAGAGATACAGGCTTCGGACAGGTACCAAATTAAAGCCCTTTCAAAACCCTACATTTTGGACTACAATGACGACCCTCTACTCCCAATAGAAGCGGAGATATCGACGGATGAAGGCTGGATATCGACGGAGAAAGGTTAGAAAACTTTAACCTTCGATATCTCCTAAACGGTTAGAGATACAGGCTTCGGACAGGTACCAAATTAAAGCCCTTTCAAAACCCTACATTTTGGACTACAATGACGACCCTCTACTCCCAATAGAAGCGGAGATATCGACGGATGAAGGCTGGATATCGACGGAGAAAGGTTAGAAAACTTTAACCTTCGATATCTCCTAAACGGTTAGAGATACAGGCTTCGGACAGGTACCAAATTAAAGCCCTTTCAAAACCCTACATTTTGGACTACAATGACGACCCTCTACTCCCAATAGAAGCGGAGATATCGACGGATGAAGGCTGGATATCGACGGAGAAAGGTTAGAAAACTTTAACCTTCGATATCTCCTAAACGGTTAGAGATACAGGCTTCGGACAGGTACCAAATTAAAGCCCTTTCAAAACCCTACATTTTGGACTACAATGACGACCCTCTACTCCCAATAGAAGCGGAGATATCGACGGATGAAGGCTGGATATCGACGGAGAAAGGTTAGAAAACTTTAACCTTCGATATCTCCTAAACGGTTAGAGATACAGGCTTCGGACAGGTACCAAATTAAAGCCCTTTCAAAACCCTACATTTTGGACTACAATGACGACCCTCTACTCCCAATAGAAGCGGAGATATCGACGGATGAAGGCTGGATATCGACGGAGAAAGGTTAGAAAACTTTAACCTTCGATATCTCCTAAACGGTTAGAGATACAGGCTTCGGACAGGTACCAAATTAAAGCCCTTTCAAAACCCTACATTTTGGACTACAATGACGACCCTCTACTCCCAATAGAAGCGGAGATATCGACGGATGAAGGCTGGATATCGACGGAGAAAGGTTAGAAAACTTTAACCTTCGATATCTCCTAAACGGTTAGAGATACAGGCTTCGGACAGGTACCAAATTAAAGCCCTTTCAAAACCCTACATTTTGGACTACAATGACGACCCTCTACTCCCAATAGAAGCGGAGATATCGACGGATGAAGGCTGGATATCGACGGAGAAAGGTTAGAAAACTTTAACCTTCGATATCTCCTAAACGGTTAGAGATACAGGCTTCGGACAGGTACCAAATTAAAGCCCTTTCAAAACCCTACATTTTGGACTACAATGACGACCCTCTACTCCCAATAGAAGCGGAGATATCGACGGATGAAGGCTGGATATCGACGGAGAAAGGTTAGAAAACTTTAACCTTCGATATCTCCTAAACGGTTAGAGATACAGGCTTCGGACAGGTACCAAATTAAAGCCCTTTCAAAACCCTACATTTTGGACTACAATGACGACCCTCTACTCCCAATAGAAGCGGAGATATCGACGGATGAAGGCTGGATATCGACGGAGAAAGGTTAGAAAACTTTAACCTTCGATATCTCCTAAACGGTTAGAGATACAGGCTTCGGACAGGTACCAAATTAAAGCCCTTTCAAAACCCTACATTTTGGACTACAATGACGACCCTCTACTCCCAATAGAAGCGGAGATATCGACGGATGAAGGCTGGATATCGACGGAGAAAGGTTAGAAAACTTTAACCTTCGATATCTCCTAAACGGTTAGAGATACAGGCTTCGGACAGGTACCAAATTAAAGCCCTTTCAAAACCCTACATTTTGGACTACAATGACGACCCTCTACTCCCAATAGAAGCGGAGATATCGACGGATGAAGGCTGGATATCGACGGAGAAAGGTTAGAAAACTTTAACCTTCGATATCTCCTAAACGGTTAGAGATACAGGCTTCGGACAGGTACCAAATTAAAGCCCTTTCAAAACCCTACATTTTGGACTACAATGACGACCCTCTACTCCCAATAGAAGCGGAGATATCGACGGATGAAGGCTGGATATCGACGGAGAAAGGTTAGAAAACTTTAACCTTCGATATCTCCTAAACGGTTAGAGATACAGGCTTCGGACAGGTACCAAATTAAAGCCCTTTCAAAACCCTACATTTTGGACTACAATGACGACCCTCTACTCCCAATAGAAGCGGAGATATCGACGGATGAAGGCTGGATATCGACGGAGAAAGGTTAGAAAACTTTAACCTTCGATATCTCCTAAACGGTTAGAGATACAGGCTTCGGACAGGTACCAAATTAAAGCCCTTTCAAAACCCTACATTTTGGACTACAATGACGACCCTCTACTCCCAATAGAAGCGGAGATATCGACGGATGAAGGCTGGATATCGACGGAGAAAGGTTAGAAAACTTTAACCTTCGATATCTCCTAAACGGTTAGAGATACAGGCTTCGGACAGGTACCAAATTAAAGCCCTTTCAAAACCCTACATTTTGGACTACAATGACGACCCTCTACTCCCAATAGAAGCGGAGATATCGACGGATGAAGGCTGGATATCGACGGAGAAAGGTTAGAAAACTTTAACCTTCGATATCTCCTAAACGGTTAGAGATACAGGCTTCGGACAGGTACCAAATTAAAGCCCTTTCAAAACCCTACATTTTGGACTACAATGACGACCCTCTACTCCCAATAGAAGCGGAGATATCGACGGATGAAGGCTGGATATCGACGGAGAAAGGTTAGAAAACTTTAACCTTCGATATCTCCTAAACGGTTAGAGATACAGGCTTCGGACAGGTACCAAATTAAAGCCCTTTCAAAACCCTACATTTTGGACTACAATGACGACCCTCTACTCCCAATAGAAGCGGAGATATCGACGGATGAAGGCTGGATATCGACGGAGAAAGGTTAGAAAACTTTAACCTTCGATATCTCCTAAACGGTTAGAGATACAGGCTTCGGACAGGTACCAAATTAAAGCCCTTTCAAAACCCTACATTTTGGACTACAATGACGACCCTCTACTCCCAATAGAAGCGGAGATATCGACGGATGAAGGCTGGATATCGACGGAGAAAGGTTAGAAAACTTTAACCTTCGATATCTCCTAAACGGTTAGAGATACAGGCTTCGGACAGGTACCAAATTAAAGCCCTTTCAAAACCCTACATTTTGGACTACAATGACGACCCTCTACTCCCAATAGAAGCGGAGATATCGACGGATGAAGGCTGGATATCGACGGAGAAAGGTTAGAAAACTTTAACCTTCGATATCTCCTAAACGGTTAGAGATACAGGCTTCGGACAGGTACCAAATTAAAGCCCTTTCAAAACCCTACATTTTGGACTACAATGACGACCCTCTACTCCCAATAGAAGCGGAGATATCGACGGATGAAGGCTGGATATCGACGGAGAAAGGTTAGAAAACTTTAACCTTCGATATCTCCTAAACGGTTAGAGATACAGGCTTCGGACAGGTACCAAATTAAAGCCCTTTCAAAACCCTACATTTTGGACTACAATGACGACCCTCTACTCCCAATAGAAGCGGAGATATCGACGGATGAAGGCTGGATATCGACGGAGAAAGGTTAGAAAACTTTAACCTTCGATATCTCCTAAACGGTTAGAGATACAGGCTTCGGACAGGTACCAAATTAAAGCCCTTTCAAAACCCTACATTTTGGACTACAATGACGACCCTCTACTCCCAATAGAAGCGGAGATATCGACGGATGAAGGCTGGATATCGACGGAGAAAGGTTAGAAAACTTTAACCTTCGATATCTCCTAAACGGTTAGAGATACAGGCTTCGGACAGGTACCAAATTAAAGCCCTTTCAAAACCCTACATTTTGGACTACAATGACGACCCTCTACTCCCAATAGAAGCGGAGATATCGACGGATGAAGGCTGGATATCGACGGAGAAAGGTTAGAAAACTTTAACCTTCGATATCTCCTAAACGGTTAGAGATACAGGCTTCGGACAGGTACCAAATTAAAGCCCTTTCAAAACCCTACATTTTGGACTACAATGACGACCCTCTACTCCCAATAGAAGCGGAGATATCGACGGATGAAGGCTGGATATCGACGGAGAAAGGTTAGAAAACTTTAACCTTCGATATCTCCTAAACGGTTAGAGATACAGGCTTCGGACAGGTACCAAATTAAAGCCCTTTCAAAACCCTACATTTTGGACTACAATGACGACCCTCTACTCCCAATAGAAGCGGAGATATCGACGGATGAAGGCTGGATATCGACGGAGAAAGGTTAGAAAACTTTAACCTTCGATATCTCCTAAACGGTTAGAGATACAGGCTTCGGACAGGTACCAAATTAAAGCCCTTTCAAAACCCTACATTTTGGACTACAATGACGACCCTCTACTCCCAATAGAAGCGGAGATATCGACGGATGAAGGCTGGATATCGACGGAGAAAGGTTAGAAAACTTTAACCTTCGATATCTCCTAAACGGTTAGAGATACAGGCTTCGGACAGGTACCAAATTAAAGCCCTTTCAAAACCCTACATTTTGGACTACAATGACGACCCTCTACTCCCAATAGAAGCGGAGATATCGACGGATGAAGGCTGGATATCGACGGAGAAAGGTTAGAAAACTTTAACCTTCGATATCTCCTAAACGGTTAGAGATACAGGCTTCGGACAGGTACCAAATTAAAGCCCTTTCAAAACCCTACATTTTGGACTACAATGACGACCCTCTACTCCCAATAGAAGCGGAGATATCGACGGATGAAGGCTGGATATCGACGGAGAAAGGTTAGAAAACTTTAACCTTCGATATCTCCTAAACGGTTAGAGATACAGGCTTCGGACAGGTACCAAATTAAAGCCCTTTCAAAACCCTACATTTTGGACTACAATGACGACCCTCTACTCCCAATAGAAGCGGAGATATCGACGGATGAAGGCTGGATATCGACGGAGAAAGGTTAGAAAACTTTAACCTTCGATATCTCCTAAACGGTTAGAGATACAGGCTTCGGACAGGTACCAAATTAAAGCCCTTTCAAAACCCTACATTTTGGACTACAATGACGACCCTCTACTCCCAATAGAAGCGGAGATATCGACGGATGAAGGCTGGATATCGACGGAGAAAGGTTAGAAAACTTTAACCTTCGATATCTCCTAAACGGTTAGAGATACAGGCTTCGGACAGGTACCAAATTAAAGCCCTTTCAAAACCCTACATTTTGGACTACAATGACGACCCTCTACTCCCAATAGAAGCGGAGATATCGACGGATGAAGGCTGGATATCGACGGAGAAAGGTTAGAAAACTTTAACCTTCGATATCTCCTAAACGGTTAGAGATACAGGCTTCGGACAGGTACCAAATTAAAGCCCTTTCAAAACCCTACATTTTGGACTACAATGACGACCCTCTACTCCCAATAGAAGCGGAGATATCGACGGATGAAGGCTGGATATCGACGGAGAAAGGTTAGAAAACTTTAACCTTCGATATCTCCTAAACGGTTAGAGATACAGGCTTCGGACAGGTACCAAATTAAAGCCCTTTCAAAACCCTACATTTTGGACTACAATGACGACCCTCTACTCCCAATAGAAGCGGAGATATCGACGGATGAAGGCTGGATATCGACGGAGAAAGGTTAGAAAACTTTAACCTTCGATATCTCCTAAACGGTTAGAGATACAGGCTTCGGACAGGTACCAAATTAAAGCCCTTTCAAAACCCTACATTTTGGACTACAATGACGACCCTCTACTCCCAATAGAAGCGGAGATATCGACGGATGAAGGCTGGATATCGACGGAGAAAGGTTAGAAAACTTTAACCTTCGATATCTCCTAAACGGTTAGAGATACAGGCTTCGGACAGGTACCAAATTAAAGCCCTTTCAAAACCCTACATTTTGGACTACAATGACGACCCTCTACTCCCAATAGAAGCGGAGATATCGACGGATGAAGGCTGGATATCGACGGAGAAAGGTTAGAAAACTTTAACCTTCGATATCTCCTAAACGGTTAGAGATACAGGCTTCGGACAGGTACCAAATTAAAGCCCTTTCAAAACCCTACATTTTGGACTACAATGACGACCCTCTACTCCCAATAGAAGCGGAGATATCGACGGATGAAGGCTGGATATCGACGGAGAAAGGTTAGAAAACTTTAACCTTCGATATCTCCTAAACGGTTAGAGATACAGGCTTCGGACAGGTACCAAATTAAAGCCCTTTCAAAACCCTACATTTTGGACTACAATGACGACCCTCTACTCCCAATAGAAGCGGAGATATCGACGGATGAAGGCTGGATATCGACGGAGAAAGGTTAGAAAACTTTAACCTTCGATATCTCCTAAACGGTTAGAGATACAGGCTTCGGACAGGTACCAAATTAAAGCCCTTTCAAAACCCTACATTTTGGACTACAATGACGACCCTCTACTCCCAATAGAAGCGGAGATATCGACGGATGAAGGCTGGATATCGACGGAGAAAGGTTAGAAAACTTTAACCTTCGATATCTCCTAAACGGTTAGAGATACAGGCTTCGGACAGGTACCAAATTAAAGCCCTTTCAAAACCCTACATTTTGGACTACAATGACGACCCTCTACTCCCAATAGAAGCGGAGATATCGACGGATGAAGGCTGGATATCGACGGAGAAAGGTTAGAAAACTTTAACCTTCGATATCTCCTAAACGGTTAGAGATACAGGCTTCGGACAGGTACCAAATTAAAGCCCTTTCAAAACCCTACATTTTGGACTACAATGACGACCCTCTACTCCCAATAGAAGCGGAGATATCGACGGATGAAGGCTGGATATCGACGGAGAAAGGTTAGAAAACTTTAACCTTCGATATCTCCTAAACGGTTAGAGATACAGGCTTCGGACAGGTACCAAATTAAAGCCCTTTCAAAACCCTACATTTTGGACTACAATGACGACCCTCTACTCCCAATAGAAGCGGAGATATCGACGGATGAAGGCTGGATATCGACGGAGAAAGGTTAGAAAACTTTAACCTTCGATATCTCCTAAACGGTTAGAGATACAGGCTTCGGACAGGTACCAAATTAAAGCCCTTTCAAAACCCTACATTTTGGACTACAATGACGACCCTCTACTCCCAATAGAAGCGGAGATATCGACGGATGAAGGCTGGATATCGACGGAGAAAGGTTAGAAAACTTTAACCTTCGATATCTCCTAAACGGTTAGAGATACAGGCTTCGGACAGGTACCAAATTAAAGCCCTTTCAAAACCCTACATTTTGGACTACAATGACGACCCTCTACTCCCAATAGAAGCGGAGATATCGACGGATGAAGGCTGGATATCGACGGAGAAAGGTTAGAAAACTTTAACCTTCGATATCTCCTAAACGGTTAGAGATACAGGCTTCGGACAGGTACCAAATTAAAGCCCTTTCAAAACCCTACATTTTGGACTACAATGACGACCCTCTACTCCCAATAGAAGCGGAGATATCGACGGATGAAGGCTGGATATCGACGGAGAAAGGTTAGAAAACTTTAACCTTCGATATCTCCTAAACGGTTAGAGATACAGGCTTCGGACAGGTACCAAATTAAAGCCCTTTCAAAACCCTACATTTTGGACTACAATGACGACCCTCTACTCCCAATAGAAGCGGAGATATCGACGGATGAAGGCTGGATATCGACGGAGAAAGGTTAGAAAACTTTAACCTTCGATATCTCCTAAACGGTTAGAGATACAGGCTTCGGACAGGTACCAAATTAAAGCCCTTTCAAAACCCTACATTTTGGACTACAATGACGACCCTCTACTCCCAATAGAAGCGGAGATATCGACGGATGAAGGCTGGATATCGACGGAGAAAGGTTAGAAAACTTTAACCTTCGATATCTCCTAAACGGTTAGAGATACAGGCTTCGGACAGGTACCAAATTAAAGCCCTTTCAAAACCCTACATTTTGGACTACAATGACGACCCTCTACTCCCAATAGAAGCGGAGATATCGACGGATGAAGGCTGGATATCGACGGAGAAAGGTTAGAAAACTTTAACCTTCGATATCTCCTAAACGGTTAGAGATACAGGCTTCGGACAGGTACCAAATTAAAGCCCTTTCAAAACCCTACATTTTGGACTACAATGACGACCCTCTACTCCCAATAGAAGCGGAGATATCGACGGATGAAGGCTGGATATCGACGGAGAAAGGTTAGAAAACTTTAACCTTCGATATCTCCTAAACGGTTAGAGATACAGGCTTCGGACAGGTACCAAATTAAAGCCCTTTCAAAACCCTACATTTTGGACTACAATGACGACCCTCTACTCCCAATAGAAGCGGAGATATCGACGGATGAAGGCTGGATATCGACGGAGAAAGGTTAGAAAACTTTAACCTTCGATATCTCCTAAACGGTTAGAGATACAGGCTTCGGACAGGTACCAAATTAAAGCCCTTTCAAAACCCTACATTTTGGACTACAATGACGACCCTCTACTCCCAATAGAAGCGGAGATATCGACGGATGAAGGCTGGATATCGACGGAGAAAGGTTAGAAAACTTTAACCTTCGATATCTCCTAAACGGTTAGAGATACAGGCTTCGGACAGGTACCAAATTAAAGCCCTTTCAAAACCCTACATTTTGGACTACAATGACGACCCTCTACTCCCAATAGAAGCGGAGATATCGACGGATGAAGGCTGGATATCGACGGAGAAAGGTTAGAAAACTTTAACCTTCGATATCTCCTAAACGGTTAGAGATACAGGCTTCGGACAGGTACCAAATTAAAGCCCTTTCAAAACCCTACATTTTGGACTACAATGACGACCCTCTACTCCCAATAGAAGCGGAGATATCGACGGATGAAGGCTGGATATCGACGGAGAAAGGTTAGAAAACTTTAACCTTCGATATCTCCTAAACGGTTAGAGATACAGGCTTCGGACAGGTACCAAATTAAAGCCCTTTCAAAACCCTACATTTTGGACTACAATGACGACCCTCTACTCCCAATAGAAGCGGAGATATCGACGGATGAAGGCTGGATATCGACGGAGAAAGGTTAGAAAACTTTAACCTTCGATATCTCCTAAACGGTTAGAGATACAGGCTTCGGACAGGTACCAAATTAAAGCCCTTTCAAAACCCTACATTTTGGACTACAATGACGACCCTCTACTCCCAATAGAAGCGGAGATATCGACGGATGAAGGCTGGATATCGACGGAGAAAGGTTAGAAAACTTTAACCTTCGATATCTCCTAAACGGTTAGAGATACAGGCTTCGGACAGGTACCAAATTAAAGCCCTTTCAAAACCCTACATTTTGGACTACAATGACGACCCTCTACTCCCAATAGAAGCGGAGATATCGACGGATGAAGGCTGGATATCGACGGAGAAAGGTTAGAAAACTTTAACCTTCGATATCTCCTAAACGGTTAGAGATACAGGCTTCGGACAGGTACCAAATTAAAGCCCTTTCAAAACCCTACATTTTGGACTACAATGACGACCCTCTACTCCCAATAGAAGCGGAGATATCGACGGATGAAGGCTGGATATCGACGGAGAAAGGTTAGAAAACTTTAACCTTCGATATCTCCTAAACGGTTAGAGATACAGGCTTCGGACAGGTACCAAATTAAAGCCCTTTCAAAACCCTACATTTTGGACTACAATGACGACCCTCTACTCCCAATAGAAGCGGAGATATCGACGGATGAAGGCTGGATATCGACGGAGAAAGGTTAGAAAACTTTAACCTTCGATATCTCCTAAACGGTTAGAGATACAGGCTTCGGACAGGTACCAAATTAAAGCCCTTTCAAAACCCTACATTTTGGACTACAATGACGACCCTCTACTCCCAATAGAAGCGGAGATATCGACGGATGAAGGCTGGATATCGACGGAGAAAGGTTAGAAAACTTTAACCTTCGATATCTCCTAAACGGTTAGAGATACAGGCTTCGGACAGGTACCAAATTAAAGCCCTTTCAAAACCCTACATTTTGGACTACAATGACGACCCTCTACTCCCAATAGAAGCGGAGATATCGACGGATGAAGGCTGGATATCGACGGAGAAAGGTTAGAAAACTTTAACCTTCGATATCTCCTAAACGGTTAGAGATACAGGCTTCGGACAGGTACCAAATTAAAGCCCTTTCAAAACCCTACATTTTGGACTACAATGACGACCCTCTACTCCCAATAGAAGCGGAGATATCGACGGATGAAGGCTGGATATCGACGGAGAAAGGTTAGAAAACTTTAACCTTCGATATCTCCTAAACGGTTAGAGATACAGGCTTCGGACAGGTACCAAATTAAAGCCCTTTCAAAACCCTACATTTTGGACTACAATGACGACCCTCTACTCCCAATAGAAGCGGAGATATCGACGGATGAAGGCTGGATATCGACGGAGAAAGGTTAGAAAACTTTAACCTTCGATATCTCCTAAACGGTTAGAGATACAGGCTTCGGACAGGTACCAAATTAAAGCCCTTTCAAAACCCTACATTTTGGACTACAATGACGACCCTCTACTCCCAATAGAAGCGGAGATATCGACGGATGAAGGCTGGATATCGACGGAGAAAGGTTAGAAAACTTTAACCTTCGATATCTCCTAAACGGTTAGAGATACAGGCTTCGGACAGGTACCAAATTAAAGCCCTTTCAAAACCCTACATTTTGGACTACAATGACGACCCTCTACTCCCAATAGAAGCGGAGATATCGACGGATGAAGGCTGGATATCGACGGAGAAAGGTTAGAAAACTTTAACCTTCGATATCTCCTAAACGGTTAGAGATACAGGCTTCGGACAGGTACCAAATTAAAGCCCTTTCAAAACCCTACATTTTGGACTACAATGACGACCCTCTACTCCCAATAGAAGCGGAGATATCGACGGATGAAGGCTGGATATCGACGGAGAAAGGTTAGAAAACTTTAACCTTCGATATCTCCTAAACGGTTAGAGATACAGGCTTCGGACAGGTACCAAATTAAAGCCCTTTCAAAACCCTACATTTTGGACTACAATGACGACCCTCTACTCCCAATAGAAGCGGAGATATCGACGGATGAAGGCTGGATATCGACGGAGAAAGGTTAGAAAACTTTAACCTTCGATATCTCCTAAACGGTTAGAGATACAGGCTTCGGACAGGTACCAAATTAAAGCCCTTTCAAAACCCTACATTTTGGACTACAATGACGACCCTCTACTCCCAATAGAAGCGGAGATATCGACGGATGAAGGCTGGATATCGACGGAGAAAGGTTAGAAAACTTTAACCTTCGATATCTCCTAAACGGTTAGAGATACAGGCTTCGGACAGGTACCAAATTAAAGCCCTTTCAAAACCCTACATTTTGGACTACAATGACGACCCTCTACTCCCAATAGAAGCGGAGATATCGACGGATGAAGGCTGGATATCGACGGAGAAAGGTTAGAAAACTTTAACCTTCGATATCTCCTAAACGGTTAGAGATACAGGCTTCGGACAGGTACCAAATTAAAGCCCTTTCAAAACCCTACATTTTGGACTACAATGACGACCCTCTACTCCCAATAGAAGCGGAGATATCGACGGATGAAGGCTGGATATCGACGGAGAAAGGTTAGAAAACTTTAACCTTCGATATCTCCTAAACGGTTAGAGATACAGGCTTCGGACAGGTACCAAATTAAAGCCCTTTCAAAACCCTACATTTTGGACTACAATGACGACCCTCTACTCCCAATAGAAGCGGAGATATCGACGGATGAAGGCTGGATATCGACGGAGAAAGGTTAGAAAACTTTAACCTTCGATATCTCCTAAACGGTTAGAGATACAGGCTTCGGACAGGTACCAAATTAAAGCCCTTTCAAAACCCTACATTTTGGACTACAATGACGACCCTCTACTCCCAATAGAAGCGGAGATATCGACGGATGAAGGCTGGATATCGACGGAGAAAGGTTAGAAAACTTTAACCTTCGATATCTCCTAAACGGTTAGAGATACAGGCTTCGGACAGGTACCAAATTAAAGCCCTTTCAAAACCCTACATTTTGGACTACAATGACGACCCTCTACTCCCAATAGAAGCGGAGATATCGACGGATGAAGGCTGGATATCGACGGAGAAAGGTTAGAAAACTTTAACCTTCGATATCTCCTAAACGGTTAGAGATACAGGCTTCGGACAGGTACCAAATTAAAGCCCTTTCAAAACCCTACATTTTGGACTACAATGACGACCCTCTACTCCCAATAGAAGCGGAGATATCGACGGATGAAGGCTGGATATCGACGGAGAAAGGTTAGAAAACTTTAACCTTCGATATCTCCTAAACGGTTAGAGATACAGGCTTCGGACAGGTACCAAATTAAAGCCCTTTCAAAACCCTACATTTTGGACTACAATGACGACCCTCTACTCCCAATAGAAGCGGAGATATCGACGGATGAAGGCTGGATATCGACGGAGAAAGGTTAGAAAACTTTAACCTTCGATATCTCCTAAACGGTTAGAGATACAGGCTTCGGACAGGTACCAAATTAAAGCCCTTTCAAAACCCTACATTTTGGACTACAATGACGACCCTCTACTCCCAATAGAAGCGGAGATATCGACGGATGAAGGCTGGATATCGACGGAGAAAGGTTAGAAAACTTTAACCTTCGATATCTCCTAAACGGTTAGAGATACAGGCTTCGGACAGGTACCAAATTAAAGCCCTTTCAAAACCCTACATTTTGGACTACAATGACGACCCTCTACTCCCAATAGAAGCGGAGATATCGACGGATGAAGGCTGGATATCGACGGAGAAAGGTTAGAAAACTTTAACCTTCGATATCTCCTAAACGGTTAGAGATACAGGCTTCGGACAGGTACCAAATTAAAGCCCTTTCAAAACCCTACATTTTGGACTACAATGACGACCCTCTACTCCCAATAGAAGCGGAGATATCGACGGATGAAGGCTGGATATCGACGGAGAAAGGTTAGAAAACTTTAACCTTCGATATCTCCTAAACGGTTAGAGATACAGGCTTCGGACAGGTACCAAATTAAAGCCCTTTCAAAACCCTACATTTTGGACTACAATGACGACCCTCTACTCCCAATAGAAGCGGAGATATCGACGGATGAAGGCTGGATATCGACGGAGAAAGGTTAGAAAACTTTAACCTTCGATATCTCCTAAACGGTTAGAGATACAGGCTTCGGACAGGTACCAAATTAAAGCCCTTTCAAAACCCTACATTTTGGACTACAATGACGACCCTCTACTCCCAATAGAAGCGGAGATATCGACGGATGAAGGCTGGATATCGACGGAGAAAGGTTAGAAAACTTTAACCTTCGATATCTCCTAAACGGTTAGAGATACAGGCTTCGGACAGGTACCAAATTAAAGCCCTTTCAAAACCCTACATTTTGGACTACAATGACGACCCTCTACTCCCAATAGAAGCGGAGATATCGACGGATGAAGGCTGGATATCGACGGAGAAAGGTTAGAAAACTTTAACCTTCGATATCTCCTAAACGGTTAGAGATACAGGCTTCGGACAGGTACCAAATTAAAGCCCTTTCAAAACCCTACATTTTGGACTACAATGACGACCCTCTACTCCCAATAGAAGCGGAGATATCGACGGATGAAGGCTGGATATCGACGGAGAAAGGTTAGAAAACTTTAACCTTCGATATCTCCTAAACGGTTAGAGATACAGGCTTCGGACAGGTACCAAATTAAAGCCCTTTCAAAACCCTACATTTTGGACTACAATGACGACCCTCTACTCCCAATAGAAGCGGAGATATCGACGGATGAAACGGTTAGAAAACTTTAACCTTCGATATCTCCTAAACGGTTAGAGATACAGGCTTCGGACAGGTACCAAATTAAAGCCCTTTCAAAACCCTACATTTTGGACTACAATGACGACCCTCTACTCCCAATAGAAGCGGAGATATCGACGGATGAAGGCTGGATATCGACGGAGAAAGGTTAGAAAACTTTAACCTTCGATATCTCCTAAACGGTTAGAGATACAGGCTTCGGACAGGTACCAAATTAAAGCCCTTTCAAAACCCTACATTTTGGACTACAATGACGACCCTCTACTCCCAATAGAAGCGGAGATATCGACGGATGAAGGCTGGATATCGACGGAGAAAGGTTAGAAAACTTTAACCTTCGATATCTCCTAAACGGTTAGAGATACAGGCTTCGGACAGGTACCAAATTAAAGCCCTTTCAAAACCCTACATTTTGGACTACAATGACGACCCTCTACTCCCAATAGAAGCGGAGATATCGACGGATGAAGGCTGGATATCGACGGAGAAAGGTTAGAAAACTTTAACCTTCGATATCTCCTAAACGGTTAGAGATACAGGCTTCGGACAGGTACCAAATTAAAGCCCTTTCAAAACCCTACATTTTGGACTACAATGACGACCCTCTACTCCCAATAGAAGCGGAGATATCGACGGATGAAGGCTGGATATCGACGGAGAAAGGTTAGAAAACTTTAACCTTCGATATCTCCTAAACGGTTAGAGATACAGGCTTCGGACAGGTACCAAATTAAAGCCCTTTCAAAACCCTACATTTTGGACTACAATGACGACCCTCTACTCCCAATAGAAGCGGAGATATCGACGGATGAAGGCTGGATATCGACGGAGAAAGGTTAGAAAACTTTAACCTTCGATATCTCCTAAACGGTTAGAGATACAGGCTTCGGACAGGTACCAAATTAAAGCCCTTTCAAAACCCTACATTTTGGACTACAATGACGACCCTCTACTCCCAATAGAAGCGGAGATATCGACGATGAAGGCTGGATATCGACGGAGAAAGGTTAGAAAACTTTAACCTTCGATATCTCCTAAACGGTTAGAGATACAGGCTTCGGACAGGTACCAAATTAAAGCCCTTTCAAAACCCTACATTTTGGACTACAATGACGACCCTCTACTCCCAATAGAAGCGGAGATATCGACGATGAAGGCTGGATATCGACGGAGAAAGGTTAGAAAACTTTAACCTTCGATATCTCCTAAACGGTTAGAGATACAGGCTTCGGACAGGTACCAAATTAAAGCCCTTTCAAAACCCTACATTTTGGACTACAATGACGACCCTCTACTCCCAATAGAAGCGGAGATATCGACGGATGAAGGCTGGATATCGACGGAGAAAGGTTAGAAAACTTTAACCTTCGATATCTCCTAAACGGTTAGAGATACAGGCTTCGGACAGGTACCAAATTAAAGCCCTTTCAAAACCCTACATTTTGGACTACAATGACGACCCTCTACTCCCAATAGAAGCGGAGATATCGACGGATGAAGGCTGGATATCGACGGAGAAAGGTTAGAAAACTTTAACCTTCGATATCTCCTAAACGGTTAGAGATACAGGCTTCGGACAGGTACCAAATTAAAGCCCTTTCAAAACCCTACATTTTGGACTACAATGACGACCCTCTACTCCCAATAGAAGCGGAGATATCGACGGATGAAGGCTGGATATCGACGGAGAAAGGTTAGAAAACTTTAACCTTCGATATCTCCTAAACGGTTAGAGATACAGGCTTCGGACAGGTACCAAATTAAAGCCCTTTCAAAACCCTACATTTTGGACTACAATGACGACCCTCTACTCCCAATAGAAGCGGAGATATCGACGGATGAAGGCTGGATATCGACGGAGAAAGGTTAGAAAACTTTAACCTTCGATATCTCCTAAACGGTTAGAGATACAGGCTTCGGACAGGTACCAAATTAAAGCCCTTTCAAAACCCTACATTTTGGACTACAATGACGACCCTCTACTCCCAATAGAAGCGGAGATATCGACGATGAAGGCTGGATATCGACGGAGAAAGGTTAGAAAACTTTAACCTTCGATATCTCCTAAACGGTTAGAGATACAGGCTTCGGACAGGTACCAAATTAAAGCCCTTTCAAAACCCTACATTTTGGACTACAATGACGACCCTCTACTCCCAATAGAAGCGGAGATATCGACGGATGAAGGCTGGATATCGACGGAGAAAGGTTAGAAAACTTTAACCTTCGATATCTCCTAAACGGTTAGAGATACAGGCTTCGGACAGGTACCAAATTAAAGCCCTTTCAAAACCCTACATTTTGGACTACAATGACGACCCTCTACTCCCAATAGAAGCGGAGATATCGACGATGAAGGCTGGATATCGACGGAGAAAGGTTAGAAAACTTTAACCTTCGATATCTCCTAAACGGTTAGAGATACAGGCTTCGGACAGGTACCAAATTAAAGCCCTTTCAAAACCCTACATTTTGGACTACAATGACGACCCTCTACTCCCAATAGAAGCGGAGATATCGACGGATGAAGGCTGGATATCGACGGAGAAAGGTTAGAAAACTTTAACCTTCGATATCTCCTAAACGGTTAGAGATACAGGCTTCGGACAGGTACCAAATTAAAGCCCTTTCAAAACCCTACATTTTGGACTACAATGACGACCCTCTACTCCCAATAGAAGCGGAGATATCGACGGATGAAGGCTGGATATCGACGGAGAAAGGTTAGAAAACTTTAACCTTCGATATCTCCTAAACGGTTAGAGATACAGGCTTCGGACAGGTACCAAATTAAAGCCCTTTCAAAACCCTACATTTTGGACTACAATGACGACCTCTACTCCCAATAGAAGCGGAGATATCGACGATGAAGGCTGGATATCGACGGAGAAAGGTTAGAAAACTTTAACCTTCGATATCTCCTAAACGGTTAGAGATACAGGCTTCGGACAGTACCAAATTAAAGCCCTTTCAAAACCCTACATTTTGGACTACAATGACGACCCTCTACTCCCAATAGAAGCGGAGATATCGACGATGAAGGCTGGATATCGACGGAGAAAGGTTAGAAAACTTTAACCTTCGATATCTCCTAAACGGTTAGAGATACAGGCTTCGGACAGGTACCAAATTAAAGCCCTTTCAAAACCCTACATTTTGGACTACAATGACGACCCTCTACTCCCAATAGAAGCGGAGATATCGACGGATGAAGGCTGGATATCGACGGAGAAAGGTTAGAAAACTTTAACCTTCGATATCTCCTAAACGGTTAGAGATACAGGCTTCGGACAGGTACCAAATTAAAGCCCTTTCAAAACCCTACATTTTGGACTACAATGACGACCATCTACTCCCAATAGAAGCGGAGATATCGACGAATGAAGGCTGGATATCGACGGAGAAAGGTTAGAAAATTTTAACCTTCGATATCTCCTAAACGGTTAGAGATACAGGCTTCGGACAGGTACCAAATTAAAGCCCTTTCAAAACCCTACATTTTGGACTACAATGACGACCCTCTACTCCCAATAGAAGCGGAGATATCGACGGATGAAAGCTGGATATCGACGGAGAAAGGTTAGAAAACTTTAACCTTCGATATCTCCTAAACAGTTAGAGATACAGGCTTCGGACAGGTACCAAATTAAAGCCCTTTCAAAACCCTACATTTTGGACTACATGGACGACCCTCTACTCCCAATAGAAGCGGAAATATCGACGAATGAAGGCTGGATATCGACGGAGAAAGGTTAGAAAACTTTAACCTTCGATATCTCCTAAACGGTTAGAGATACAGGCTTCGGACAGGTACCAAATTAAAGCCCTTTCAAAACCCTACATTTTGGACTACATGGACGACCCTCTACTCCCAATAGAAGCGGAGATATCGACGGATGAATGCTGGATATCGACGGAGAAATGTTAGAAAACTTTAACCTTCGATATCTCCTAAACGGTTAGAGATACAGGCTTCGGACAGGTACCAAATTAAAGCCCTTTCAAAACCCTACATTTTGGACTACAATGACGACCCTCTACTCCCAATAGAAGCGGAGATATCGACGGATGAAGGCGACGGAGAAAGGTGAAAACTTTAACCTTCGATATCTCCTAAACGGTTAGAGATACAGGCTTCACAGTACCAAATTAAAGCCCTTTCAAAACCCTACATTTGGACTACAAGTCTACTCCAATAACCTTTTCTCCAGCCCATCCGTCCAGCCTTCATCTCCGTTCTATTGGATAGTAGAGGTCGTCATTGTAGTCCAAAATGTAGGGTTTTGAAAGGGCTTTAATTTGGTACCTGTCCGAAGCCTGTATCTCTAACCGTTTAGGAGATATCGAAGGTTAAAGTTTTCTAACCTTTCTCCGTCGATATCCAGCCTTCATCGTCGATATCTCCGCTTCTATTGGGAGTAGAGGGTCGTCATTGTAGTCCAAAATGTAGGGTTTTGAAAGGGCTTTAATTTGGTACCTGTCCGAAGCCTGTATCTCTAACCGTTTAGGAGATATCGAAGGTTAAAGTTTTCTAACCTTTCTCCGTCGATATCCAGCCTTCATCGTCGATATCTCCGCTTCTATTGGGAGTAGAGGGTCGTCATTGTAGTCCAAAATGTAGGGTTTTGAAAGGGCTTTAATTTGGTACCTGTCCGAAGCCTGTATCTCTAACCGTTTAGGAGATATCGAAGGTTAAAGTTTTCTAACCTTTCTCCGTCGATATCCAGCCTTCATCCGTCGATATCTCCGCTTCTATTGGGAGTAGAGGGTCGTCATTGTAGTCCAAAATGTAGGGTTTTGAAAGGGCTTTAATTTGGTACCTGTCCGAAGCCTGTATCTCTAACCGTTTAGGAGATATCGAAGGTTAAAGTTTTCTAACCTTTCTCCGTCGATATCCAGCCTTCATCGTCGATATCTCCGCTTCTATTGGGAGTAGAGGGTCGTCATTGTAGTCCAAAATGTAGGGTTTTGAAAGGGCTTTAATTTGGTACCTGTCCGAAGCCTGTATCTCTAACCGTTTAGGAGATATCGAAGGTTAAAGTTTTCTAACCTTTCTCCGTCGATATCCAGCCTTCATCGTCGATATCTCCGCTTCTATTGGGAGTAGAGGTCGTCATTGTAGTCCAAAATGTAGGGTTTTGAAAGGGCTTTAATTTGGTACCTGTCCGAAGCCTGTATCTCTAACCGTTTAGGAGATATCGAAGGTTAAAGTTTTCTAACCTTTCTCCGTCGATATCCAGCCTTCATCGTCGATATCTCCGCTTCTATTGGGAGTAGAGGGTCGTCATTGTAGTCCAAAATGTAGGGTTTTGAAAGGGCTTTAATTTGGTACCTGTCCGAAGCCTGTATCTCTAACCGTTTAGGAGATATCGAAGGTTAAAGTTTTCTAACCTTTCTCCGTCGATATCCAGCCTTCATCCGTCGATATCTCCGCTTCTATTGGGAGTAGAGGGTCGTCATTGTAGTCCAAAATGTAGGGTTTTGAAAGGGCTTTAATTTGGTACCTGTCCGAAGCCTGTATCTCTAACCGTTTAGGAGATATCGAAGGTTAAAGTTTTCTAACCTTTCTCCGTCGATATCCAGCCTTCATCCGTCGATATCTCCGCTTCTATTGGGAGTAGAGGGTCGTCATTGTAGTCCAAAATGTAGGGTTTTGAAAGGGCTTTAATTTGGTACCTGTCCGAAGCCTGTATCTCTAACCGTTTAGGAGATATCGAAGGTTAAAGTTTTCTAACCTTTCTCCGTCGATATCCAGCCTTCATCCGTCGATATCTCCGCTTCTATTGGGAGTAGAGGGTCGTCATTGTAGTCCAAAATGTAGGGTTTTGAAAGGGCTTTAATTTGGTACCTGTCCGAAGCCTGTATCTCTAACCGTTTAGGAGATATCGAAGGTTAAAGTTTTCTAACCTTTCTCCGTCGATATCCAGCCTTCATCCGTCGATATCTCCGCTTCTATTGGGAGTAGAGGGTCGTCATTGTAGTCCAAAATGTAGGGTTTTGAAAGGGCTTTAATTTGGTACCTGTCCGAAGCCTGTATCTCTAACCGTTTAGGAGATATCGAAGGTTAAAGTTTTCTAACCTTTCTCCGTCGATATCCAGCCTTCATCCGTCGATATCTCCGCTTCTATTGGGAGTAGAGGGTCGTCATTGTAGTCCAAAATGTAGGGTTTTGAAAGGGCTTTAATTTGGTACCTGTCCGAAGCCTGTATCTCTAACCGTTTAGGAGATATCGAAGGTTAAAGTTTTCTAACCTTTCTCCGTCGATATCCAGCCTTCATCCGTCGATATCTCCGCTTCTATTGGGAGTAGAGGGTCGTCATTGTAGTCCAAAATGTAGGGTTTTGAAAGGGCTTTAATTTGGTACCTGTCCGAAGCCTGTATCTCTAACCGTTTAGGAGATATCGAAGGTTAAAGTTTTCTAACCTTTCTCCGTCGATATCCAGCCTTCATCCGTCGATATCTCCGCTTCTATTGGGAGTAGAGGGTCGTCATTGTAGTCCAAAATGTAGGGTTTTGAAAGGGCTTTAATTTGGTACCTGTCCGAAGCCTGTATCTCTAACCGTTTAGGAGATATCGAAGGTTAAAGTTTTCTAACCTTTCTCCGTCGATATCCAGCCTTCATCCGTCGATATCTCCGCTTCTATTGGGAGTAGAGGGTCGTCATTGTAGTCCAAAATGTAGGGTTTTGAAAGGGCTTTAATTTGGTACCTGTCCGAAGCCTGTATCTCTAACCGTTTAGGAGATATCGAAGGTTAAAGTTTTCTAACCTTTCTCCGTCGATATCCAGCCTTCATCCGTCGATATCTCCGCTTCTATTGGGAGTAGAGGGTCGTCATTGTAGTCCAAAATGTAGGGTTTTGAAAGGGCTTTAATTTGGTACCTGTCCGAAGCCTGTATCTCTAACCGTTTAGGAGATATCGAAGGTTAAAGTTTTCTAACCTTTCTCCGTCGATATCCAGCCTTCATCCGTCGATATCTCCGCTTCTATTGGGAGTAGAGGGTCGTCATTGTAGTCCAAAATGTAGGGTTTTGAAAGGGCTTTAATTTGGTACCTGTCCGAAGCCTGTATCTCTAACCGTTTAGGAGATATCGAAGGTTAAAGTTTTCTAACCTTTCTCCGTCGATATCCAGCCTTCATCCGTCGATATCTCCGCTTCTATTGGGAGTAGAGGGTCGTCATTGTAGTCCAAAATGTAGGGTTTTGAAAGGGCTTTAATTTGGTACCTGTCCGAAGCCTGTATCTCTAACCGTTTAGGAGATATCGAAGGTTAAAGTTTTCTAACCTTTCTCCGTCGATATCCAGCCTTCATCCGTCGATATCTCCGCTTCTATTGGGAGTAGAGGGTCGTCATTGTAGTCCAAAATGTAGGGTTTTGAAAGGGCTTTAATTTGGTACCTGTCCGAAGCCTGTATCTCTAACCGTTTAGGAGATATCGAAGGTTAAAGTTTTCTAACCTTTCTCCGTCGATATCCAGCCTTCATCCGTCGATATCTCCGCTTCTATTGGGAGTAGAGGGTCGTCATTGTAGTCCAAAATGTAGGGTTTTGAAAGGGCTTTAATTTGGTACCTGTCCGAAGCCTGTATCTCTAACCGTTTAGGAGATATCGAAGGTTAAAGTTTTCTAACCTTTCTCCGTCGATATCCAGCCTTCATCCGTCGATATCTCCGCTTCTATTGGGAGTAGAGGGTCGTCATTGTAGTCCAAAATGTAGGGTTTTGAAAGGGCTTTAATTTGGTACCTGTCCGAAGCCTGTATCTCTAACCGTTTAGGAGATATCGAAGGTTAAAGTTTTCTAACCTTTCTCCGTCGATATCCAGCCTTCATCCGTCGATATCTCCGCTTCTATTGGGAGTAGAGGGTCGTCATTGTAGTCCAAAATGTAGGGTTTTGAAAGGGCTTTAATTTGGTACCTGTCCGAAGCCTGTATCTCTAACCGTTTAGGAGATATCGAAGGTTAAAGTTTTCTAACCTTTCTCCGTCGATATCCAGCCTTCATCCGTCGATATCTCCGCTTCTATTGGGAGTAGAGGGTCGTCATTGTAGTCCAAAATGTAGGGTTTTGAAAGGGCTTTAATTTGGTACCTGTCCGAAGCCTGTATCTCTAACCGTTTAGGAGATATCGAAGGTTAAAGTTTTCTAACCTTTCTCCGTCGATATCCAGCCTTCATCCGTCGATATCTCCGCTTCTATTGGGAGTAGAGGGTCGTCATTGTAGTCCAAAATGTAGGGTTTTGAAAGGGCTTTAATTTGGTACCTGTCCGAAGCCTGTATCTCTAACCGTTTAGGAGATATCGAAGGTTAAAGTTTTCTAACCTTTCTCCGTCGATATCCAGCCTTCATCCGTCGATATCTCCGCTTCTATTGGGAGTAGAGGGTCGTCATTGTAGTCCAAAATGTAGGGTTTTGAAAGGGCTTTAATTTGGTACCTGTCCGAAGCCTGTATCTCTAACCGTTTAGGAGATATCGAAGGTTAAAGTTTTCTAACCTTTCTCCGTCGATATCCAGCCTTCATCCGTCGATATCTCCGCTTCTATTGGGAGTAGAGGGTCGTCATTGTAGTCCAAAATGTAGGGTTTTGAAAGGGCTTTAATTTGGTACCTGTCCGAAGCCTGTATCTCTAACCGTTTAGGAGATATCGAAGGTTAAAGTTTTCTAACCTTTCTCCGTCGATATCCAGCCTTCATCCGTCGATATCTCCGCTTCTATTGGGAGTAGAGGGTCGTCATTGTAGTCCAAAATGTAGGGTTTTGAAAGGGCTTTAATTTGGTACCTGTCCGAAGCCTGTATCTCTAACCGTTTAGGAGATATCGAAGGTTAAAGTTTTCTAACCTTTCTCCGTCGATATCCAGCCTTCATCCGTCGATATCTCCGCTTCTATTGGGAGTAGAGGGTCGTCATTGTAGTCCAAAATGTAGGGTTTTGAAAGGGCTTTAATTTGGTACCTGTCCGAAGCCTGTATCTCTAACCGTTTAGGAGATATCGAAGGTTAAAGTTTTCTAACCTTTCTCCGTCGATATCCAGCCTTCATCCGTCGATATCTCCGCTTCTATTGGGAGTAGAGGGTCGTCATTGTAGTCCAAAATGTAGGGTTTTGAAAGGGCTTTAATTTGGTACCTGTCCGAAGCCTGTATCTCTAACCGTTTAGGAGATATCGAAGGTTAAAGTTTTCTAACCTTTCTCCGTCGATATCCAGCCTTCATCCGTCGATATCTCCGCTTCTATTGGGAGTAGAGGGTCGTCATTGTAGTCCAAAATGTAGGGTTTTGAAAGGGCTTTAATTTGGTACCTGTCCGAAGCCTGTATCTCTAACCGTTTAGGAGATATCGAAGGTTAAAGTTTTCTAACCTTTCTCCGTCGATATCCAGCCTTCATCCGTCGATATCTCCGCTTCTATTGGGAGTAGAGGGTCGTCATTGTAGTCCAAAATGTAGGGTTTTGAAAGGGCTTTAATTTGGTACCTGTCCGAAGCCTGTATCTCTAACCGTTTAGGAGATATCGAAGGTTAAAGTTTTCTAACCTTTCTCCGTCGATATCCAGCCTTCATCCGTCGATATCTCCGCTTCTATTGGGAGTAGAGGGTCGTCATTGTAGTCCAAAATGTAGGGTTTTGAAAGGGCTTTAATTTGGTACCTGTCCGAAGCCTGTATCTCTAACCGTTTAGGAGATATCGAAGGTTAAAGTTTTCTAACCTTTCTCCGTCGATATCCAGCCTTCATCCGTCGATATCTCCGCTTCTATTGGGAGTAGAGGGTCGTCATTGTAGTCCAAAATGTAGGGTTTTGAAAGGGCTTTAATTTGGTACCTGTCCGAAGCCTGTATCTCTAACCGTTTAGGAGATATCGAAGGTTAAAGTTTTCTAACCTTTCTCCGTCGATATCCAGCCTTCATCCGTCGATATCTCCGCTTCTATTGGGAGTAGAGGGTCGTCATTGTAGTCCAAAATGTAGGGTTTTGAAAGGGCTTTAATTTGGTACCTGTCCGAAGCCTGTATCTCTAACCGTTTAGGAGATATCGAAGGTTAAAGTTTTCTAACCTTTCTCCGTCGATATCCAGCCTTCATCCGTCGATATCTCCGCTTCTATTGGGAGTAGAGGGTCGTCATTGTAGTCCAAAATGTAGGGTTTTGAAAGGGCTTTAATTTGGTACCTGTCCGAAGCCTGTATCTCTAACCGTTTAGGAGATATCGAAGGTTAAAGTTTTCTAACCTTTCTCCGTCGATATCCAGCCTTCATCCGTCGATATCTCCGCTTCTATTGGGAGTAGAGGGTCGTCATTGTAGTCCAAAATGTAGGGTTTTGAAAGGGCTTTAATTTGGTACCTGTCCGAAGCCTGTATCTCTAACCGTTTAGGAGATATCGAAGGTTAAAGTTTTCTAACCTTTCTCCGTCGATATCCAGCCTTCATCCGTCGATATCTCCGCTTCTATTGGGAGTAGAGGGTCGTCATTGTAGTCCAAAATGTAGGGTTTTGAAAGGGCTTTAATTTGGTACCTGTCCGAAGCCTGTATCTCTAACCGTTTAGGAGATATCGAAGGTTAAAGTTTTCTAACCTTTCTCCGTCGATATCCAGCCTTCATCCGTCGATATCTCCGCTTCTATTGGGAGTAGAGGGTCGTCATTGTAGTCCAAAATGTAGGGTTTTGAAAGGGCTTTAATTTGGTACCTGTCCGAAGCCTGTATCTCTAACCGTTTAGGAGATATCGAAGGTTAAAGTTTTCTAACCTTTCTCCGTCGATATCCAGCCTTCATCCGTCGATATCTCCGCTTCTATTGGGAGTAGAGGGTCGTCATTGTAGTCCAAAATGTAGGGTTTTGAAAGGGCTTTAATTTGGTACCTGTCCGAAGCCTGTATCTCTAACCGTTTAGGAGATATCGAAGGTTAAAGTTTTCTAACCTTTCTCCGTCGATATCCAGCCTTCATCTCCGTCGATATCTTTAATTTGGTACCTGTCCGAAGCCTGTATCTCTAACCGTTTAGGAGATATCGAAGGTTAAAGTTTTCTAACCTTTCTCCGTCGATATCCAGCCTTCATCCGTCGATATCTCCGCTTCTATTGGGAGTAGAGGGTCGTCATTGTAGTCCAAAATGTAGGGTTTTGAAAGGGCTTTAATTTGGTACCTGTCCGAAGCCTGTATCTCTAACCGTTTAGGAGATATCGAAGGTTAAAGTTTTCTAACCTTTCTCCGTCGATATCCAGCCTTCATCCGTCGATATCTCCGCTTCTATTGGGAGTAGAGGGTCGTCATTGTAGTCCAAAATGTAGGGTTTTGAAAGGGCTTTAATTTGGTACCTGTCCGAAGCCTGTATCTCTAACCGTTTAGGAGATATCGAAGGTTAAAGTTTTCTAACCTTTCTCCGTCGATATCCAGCCTTCATCCGTCGATATCTCCGCTTCTATTGGGAGTAGAGGGTCGTCATTGTAGTCCAAAATGTAGGGTTTTGAAAGGGCTTTAATTTGGTACCTGTCCGAAGCCTGTATCTCTAACCGTTTAGGAGATATCGAAGGTTAAAGTTTTCTAACCTTTCTCCGTCGATATCCAGCCTTCATCCGTCGATATCTCCGCTTCTATTGGGAGTAGAGGGTCGTCATTGTAGTCCAAAATGTAGGGTTTTGAAAGGGCTTTAATTTGGTACCTGTCCGAAGCCTGTATCTCTAACCGTTTAGGAGATATCGAAGGTTAAAGTTTTCTAACCTTTCTCCGTCGATATCCAGCCTTCATCCGTCGATATCTCCGCTTCTATTGGGAGTAGAGGGTCGTCATTGTAGTCCAAAATGTAGGGTTTTGAAAGGGCTTTAATTTGGTACCTGTCCGAAGCCTGTATCTCTAACCGTTTAGGAGATATCGAAGGTTAAAGTTTTCTAACCTTTCTCCGTCGATATCCAGCCTTCATCCGTCGATATCTCCGCTTCTATTGGGAGTAGAGGGTCGTCATTGTAGTCCAAAATGTAGGGTTTTGAAAGGGCTTTAATTTGGTACCTGTCCGAAGCCTGTATCTCTAACCGTTTAGGAGATATCGAAGGTTAAAGTTTTCTAACCTTTCTCCGTCGATATCCAGCCTTCATCCGTCGATATCTCCGCTTCTATTGGGAGTAGAGGGTCGTCATTGTAGTCCAAAATGTAGGGTTTTGAAAGGGCTTTAATTTGGTACCTGTCCGAAGCCTGTATCTCTAACCGTTTAGGAGATATCGAAGGTTAAAGTTTTCTAACCTTTCTCCGTCGATATCCAGCCTTCATCCGTCGATATCTCCGCTTCTATTGGGAGTAGAGGGTCGTCATTGTAGTCCAAAATGTAGGGTTTTGAAAGGGCTTTAATTTGGTACCTGTCCGAAGCCTGTATCTCTAACCGTTTAGGAGATATCGAAGGTTAAAGTTTTCTAACCTTTCTCCGTCGATATCCAGCCTTCATCCGTCGATATCTCCGCTTCTATTGGGAGTAGAGGGTCGTCATTGTAGTCCAAAATGTAGGGTTTTGAAAGGGCTTTAATTTGGTACCTGTCCGAAGCCTGTATCTCTAACCGTTTAGGAGATATCGAAGGTTAAAGTTTTCTAACCTTTCTCCGTCGATATCCAGCCTTCATCCGTCGATATCTCCGCTTCTATTGGGAGTAGAGGGTCGTCATTGTAGTCCAAAATGTAGGGTTTTGAAAGGGCTTTAATTTGGTACCTGTCCGAAGCCTGTATCTCTAACCGTTTAGGAGATATCGAAGGTTAAAGTTTTCTAACCTTTCTCCGTCGATATCCAGCCTTCATCCGTCGATATCTCCGCTTCTATTGGGAGTAGAGGGTCGTCATTGTAGTCCAAAATGTAGGGTTTTGAAAGGGCTTTAATTTGGTACCTGTCCGAAGCCTGTATCTCTAACCGTTTAGGAGATATCGAAGGTTAAAGTTTTCTAACCTTTCTCCGTCGATATCCAGCCTTCATCCGTCGATATCTCCGCTTCTATTGGGAGTAGAGGGTCGTCATTGTAGTCCAAAATGTAGGGTTTTGAAAGGGCTTTAATTTGGTACCTGTCCGAAGCCTGTATCTCTAACCGTTTAGGAGATATCGAAGGTTAAAGTTTTCTAACCTTTCTCCGTCGATATCCAGCCTTCATCCGTCGATATCTCCGCTTCTATTGGGAGTAGAGGGTCGTCATTGTAGTCCAAAATGTAGGGTTTTGAAAGGGCTTTAATTTGGTACCTGTCCGAAGCCTGTATCTCTAACCGTTTAGGAGATATCGAAGGTTAAAGTTTTCTAACCTTTCTCCGTCGATATCCAGCCTTCATCCGTCGATATCTCCGCTTCTATTGGGAGTAGAGGGTCGTCATTGTAGTCCAAAATGTAGGGTTTTGAAAGGGCTTTAATTTGGTACCTGTCCGAAGCCTGTATCTCTAACCGTTTAGGAGATATCGAAGGTTAAAGTTTTCTAACCTTTCTCCGTCGATATCCAGCCTTCATCCGTCGATATCTCCGCTTCTATTGGGAGTAGAGGGTCGTCATTGTAGTCCAAAATGTAGGGTTTTGAAAGGGCTTTAATTTGGTACCTGTCCGAAGCCTGTATCTCTAACCGTTTAGGAGATATCGAAGGTTAAAGTTTTCTAACCTTTCTCCGTCGATATCCAGCCTTCATCCGTCGATATCTCCGCTTCTATTGGGAGTAGAGGGTCGTCATTGTAGTCCAAAATGTAGGGTTTTGAAAGGGCTTTAATTTGGTACCTGTCCGAAGCCTGTATCTCTAACCGTTTAGGAGATATCGAAGGTTAAAGTTTTCTAACCTTTCTCCGTCGATATCCAGCCTTCATCCGTCGATATCTCCGCTTCTATTGGGAGTAGAGGGTCGTCATTGTAGTCCAAAATGTAGGGTTTTGAAAGGGCTTTAATTTGGTACCTGTCCGAAGCCTGTATCTCTAACCGTTTAGGAGATATCGAAGGTTAAAGTTTTCTAACCTTTCTCCGTCGATATCCAGCCTTCATCCGTCGATATCTCCGCTTCTATTGGGAGTAGAGGGTCGTCATTGTAGTCCAAAATGTAGGGTTTTGAAAGGGCTTTAATTTGGTACCTGTCCGAAGCCTGTATCTCTAACCGTTTAGGAGATATCGAAGGTTAAAGTTTTCTAACCTTTCTCCGTCGATATCCAGCCTTCATCCGTCGATATCTCCGCTTCTATTGGGAGTAGAGGGTCGTCATTGTAGTCCAAAATGTAGGGTTTTGAAAGGGCTTTAATTTGGTACCTGTCCGAAGCCTGTATCTCTAACCGTTTAGGAGATATCGAAGGTTAAAGTTTTCTAACCTTTCTCCGTCGATATCCAGCCTTCATCCGTCGATATCTCCGCTTCTATTGGGAGTAGAGGGTCGTCATTGTAGTCCAAAATGTAGGGTTTTGAAAGGGCTTTAATTTGGTACCTGTCCGAAGCCTGTATCTCTAACCGTTTAGGAGATATCGAAGGTTAAAGTTTTCTAACCTTTCTCCGTCGATATCCAGCCTTCATCCGTCGATATCTCCGCTTCTATTGGGAGTAGAGGGTCGTCATTGTAGTCCAAAATGTAGGGTTTTGAAAGGGCTTTAATTTGGTACCTGTCCGAAGCCTGTATCTCTAACCGTTTAGGAGATATCGAAGGTTAAAGTTTTCTAACCTTTCTCCGTCGATATCCAGCCTTCATCCGTCGATATCTCCGCTTCTATTGGGAGTAGAGGGTCGTCATTGTAGTCCAAAATGTAGGGTTTTGAAAGGGCTTTAATTTGGTACCTGTCCGAAGCCTGTATCTCTAACCGTTT
Organism: Harpegnathos saltator; assembly: GCF_003227715.2. Taxonomy (NCBI): domain Eukaryota; kingdom Metazoa; phylum Arthropoda; class Insecta; order Hymenoptera; family Formicidae; genus Harpegnathos; species Harpegnathos saltator. Next base: position 6,920 of record NW_020230670.1, on the reverse strand, counting down.
AGGAGATATCGAAGGTTAAAGTTTTCTAACCTTTCTCCGTCGATATCCAGCCTTCATCCGTCGATATCTCCGCTTCTATTGGGAGTAGAGGGTCGTCATTGTAGTCCAAAATGTAGGGTTTTGAAAGGGCTTTAATTTGGTACCTGTCCGAAGCCTGTATCTCTAACCGTTTAGGAGATATCGAAGGTTAAAGTTTTCTAACCTTTCTCCGTCGATATCCAGCCTTCATCCGTCGATATCTCCGCTTCTATTGGGAGTAGAGGGTCGTCATTGTAGTCCAAAATGTAGGGTTTTGAAAGGGCTTTAATTTGGTACCTGTCCGAAGCCTGTATCTCTAACCGTTTAGGAGATATCGAAGGTTAAAGTTTTCTAACCTTTCTCCGTCGATATCCAGCCTTCATCCGTCGATATCTCCGCTTCTATTGGGAGTAGAGGGTCGTCATTGTAGTCCAAAATGTAGGGTTTTGAAAGGGCTTTAATTTGGTACCTGTCCGAAGCCTGTATCTCTAACCGTTTAGGAGATATCGAAGGTTAAAGTTTTCTAACCTTTCTCCGTCGATATCCAGCCTTCATCCGTCGATATCTCCGCTTCTATTGGGAGTAGAGGGTCGTCATTGTAGTCCAAAATGTAGGGTTTTGAAAGGGCTTTAATTTGGTACCTGTCCGAAGCCTGTATCTCTAACCGTTTAGGAGATATCGAAGGTTAAAGTTTTCTAACCTTTCTCCGTCGATATCCAGCCTTCATCCGTCGATATCTCCGCTTCTATTGGGAGTAGAGGGTCGTCATTGTAGTCCAAAATGTAGGGTTTTGAAAGGGCTTTAATTTGGTACCTGTCCGAAGCCTGTATCTCTAACCGTTTAGGAGATATCGAAGGTTAAAGTTTTCTAACCTTTCTCCGTCGATATCCAGCCTTCATCCGTCGATATCTCCGCTTCTATTGGGAGTAGAGGGTCGTCATTGTAGTCCAAAATGTAGGGTTTTGAAAGGGCTTTAATTTGGTACCTGTCCGAAGCCTGTATCTCTAACCGTTTAGGAGATATCGAAGGTTAAAGTTTTCTAACCTTTCTCCGTCGATATCCAGCCTTCATCCGTCGATATCTCCGCTTCTATTGGGAGTAGAGGGTCGTCATTGTAGTCCAAAATGTAGGGTTTTGAAAGGGCTTTAATTTGGTACCTGTCCGAAGCCTGTATCTCTAACCGTTTAGGAGATATCGAAGGTTAAAGTTTTCTAACCTTTCTCCGTCGATATCCAGCCTTCATCCGTCGATATCTCCGCTTCTATTGGGAGTAGAGGGTCGTCATTGTAGTCCAAAATGTAGGGTTTTGAAAGGGCTTTAATTTGGTACCTGTCCGAAGCCTGTATCTCTAACCGTTTAGGAGATATCGAAGGTTAAAGTTTTCTAACCTTTCTCCGTCGATATCCAGCCTTCATCCGTCGATATCTCCGCTTCTATTGGGAGTAGAGGGTCGTCATTGTAGTCCAAAATGTAGGGTTTTGAAAGGGCTTTAATTTGGTACCTGTCCGAAGCCTGTATCTCTAACCGTTTAGGAGATATCGAAGGTTAAAGTTTTCTAACCTTTCTCCGTCGATATCCAGCCTTCATCCGTCGATATCTCCGCTTCTATTGGGAGTAGAGGGTCGTCATTGTAGTCCAAAATGTAGGGTTTTGAAAGGGCTTTAATTTGGTACCTGTCCGAAGCCTGTATCTCTAACCGTTTAGGAGATATCGAAGGTTAAAGTTTTCTAACCTTTCTCCGTCGATATCCAGCCTTCATCCGTCGATATCTCCGCTTCTATTGGGAGTAGAGGGTCGTCATTGTAGTCCAAAATGTAGGGTTTTGAAAGGGCTTTAATTTGGTACCTGTCCGAAGCCTGTATCTCTAACCGTTTAGGAGATATCGAAGGTTAAAGTTTTCTAACCTTTCTCCGTCGATATCCAGCCTTCATCCGTCGATATCTCCGCTTCTATTGGGAGTAGAGGGTCGTCATTGTAGTCCAAAATGTAGGGTTTTGAAAGGGCTTTAATTTGGTACCTGTCCGAAGCCTGTATCTCTAACCGTTTAGGAGATATCGAAGGTTAAAGTTTTCTAACCTTTCTCCGTCGATATCCAGCCTTCATCCGTCGATATCTCCGCTTCTATTGGGAGTAGAGGGTCGTCATTGTAGTCCAAAATGTAGGGTTTTGAAAGGGCTTTAATTTGGTACCTGTCCGAAGCCTGTATCTCTAACCGTTTAGGAGATATCGAAGGTTAAAGTTTTCTAACCTTTCTCCGTCGATATCCAGCCTTCATCCGTCGATATCTCCGCTTCTATTGGGAGTAGAGGGTCGTCATTGTAGTCCAAAATGTAGGGTTTTGAAAGGGCTTTAATTTGGTACCTGTCCGAAGCCTGTATCTCTAACCGTTTAGGAGATATCGAAGGTTAAAGTTTTCTAACCTTTCTCCGTCGATATCCAGCCTTCATCCGTCGATATCTCCGCTTCTATTGGGAGTAGAGGGTCGTCATTGTAGTCCAAAATGTAGGGTTTTGAAAGGGCTTTAATTTGGTACCTGTCCGAAGCCTGTATCTCTAACCGTTTAGGAGATATCGAAGGTTAAAGTTTTCTAACCTTTCTCCGTCGATATCCAGCCTTCATCCGTCGATATCTCCGCTTCTATTGGGAGTAGAGGGTCGTCATTGTAGTCCAAAATGTAGGGTTTTGAAAGGGCTTTAATTTGGTACCTGTCCGAAGCCTGTATCTCTAACCGTTTAGGAGATATCGAAGGTTAAAGTTTTCTAACCTTTCTCCGTCGATATCCAGCCTTCATCCGTCGATATCTCCGCTTCTATTGGGAGTAGAGGGTCGTCATTGTAGTCCAAAATGTAGGGTTTTGAAAGGGCTTTAATTTGGTACCTGTCCGAAGCCTGTATCTCTAACCGTTTAGGAGATATCGAAGGTTAAAGTTTTCTAACCTTTCTCCGTCGATATCCAGCCTTCATCCGTCGATATCTCCGCTTCTATTGGGAGTAGAGGGTCGTCATTGTAGTCCAAAATGTAGGGTTTTGAAAGGGCTTTAATTTGGTACCTGTCCGAAGCCTGTATCTCTAACCGTTTAGGAGATATCGAAGGTTAAAGTTTTCTAACCTTTCTCCGTCGATATCCAGCCTTCATCCGTCGATATCTCCGCTTCTATTGGGAGTAGAGGGTCGTCATTGTAGTCCAAAATGTAGGGTTTTGAAAGGGCTTTAATTTGGTACCTGTCCGAAGCCTGTATCTCTAACCGTTTAGGAGATATCGAAGGTTAAAGTTTTCTAACCTTTCTCCGTCGATATCCAGCCTTCATCCGTCGATATCTCCGCTTCTATTGGGAGTAGAGGGTCGTCATTGTAGTCCAAAATGTAGGGTTTTGAAAGGGCTTTAATTTGGTACCTGTCCGAAGCCTGTATCTCTAACCGTTTAGGAGATATCGAAGGTTAAAGTTTTCTAACCTTTCTCCGTCGATATCCAGCCTTCATCCGTCGATATCTCCGCTTCTATTGGGAGTAGAGGGTCGTCATTGTAGTCCAAAATGTAGGGTTTTGAAAGGGCTTTAATTTGGTACCTGTCCGAAGCCTGTATCTCTAACCGTTTAGGAGATATCGAAGGTTAAAGTTTTCTAACCTTTCTCCGTCGATATCCAGCCTTCATCCGTCGATATCTCCGCTTCTATTGGGAGTAGAGGGTCGTCATTGTAGTCCAAAATGTAGGGTTTTGAAAGGGCTTTAATTTGGTACCTGTCCGAAGCCTGTATCTCTAACCGTTTAGGAGATATCGAAGGTTAAAGTTTTCTAACCTTTCTCCGTCGATATCCAGCCTTCATCCGTCGATATCTCCGCTTCTATTGGGAGTAGAGGGTCGTCATTGTAGTCCAAAATGTAGGGTTTTGAAAGGGCTTTAATTTGGTACCTGTCCGAAGCCTGTATCTCTAACCGTTTAGGAGATATCGAAGGTTAAAGTTTTCTAACCTTTCTCCGTCGATATCCAGCCTTCATCCGTCGATATCTCCGCTTCTATTGGGAGTAGAGGGTCGTCATTGTAGTCCAAAATGTAGGGTTTTGAAAGGGCTTTAATTTGGTACCTGTCCGAAGCCTGTATCTCTAACCGTTTAGGAGATATCGAAGGTTAAAGTTTTCTAACCTTTCTCCGTCGATATCCAGCCTTCATCCGTCGATATCTCCGCTTCTATTGGGAGTAGAGGGTCGTCATTGTAGTCCAAAATGTAGGGTTTTGAAAGGGCTTTAATTTGGTACCTGTCCGAAGCCTGTATCTCTAACCGTTTAGGAGATATCGAAGGTTAAAGTTTTCTAACCTTTCTCCGTCGATATCCAGCCTTCATCCGTCGATATCTCCGCTTCTATTGGGAGTAGAGGGTCGTCATTGTAGTCCAAAATGTAGGGTTTTGAAAGGGCTTTAATTTGGTACCTGTCCGAAGCCTGTATCTCTAACCGTTTAGGAGATATCGAAGGTTAAAGTTTTCTAACCTTTCTCCGTCGATATCCAGCCTTCATCCGTCGATATCTCCGCTTCTATTGGGAGTAGAGGGTCGTCATTGTAGTCCAAAATGTAGGGTTTTGAAAGGGCTTTAATTTGGTACCTGTCCGAAGCCTGTATCTCTAACCGTTTAGGAGATATCGAAGGTTAAAGTTTTCTAACCTTTCTCCGTCGATATCCAGCCTTCATCCGTCGATATCTCCGCTTCTATTGGGAGTAGAGGGTCGTCATTGTAGTCCAAAATGTAGGGTTTTGAAAGGGCTTTAATTTGGTACCTGTCCGAAGCCTGTATCTCTAACCGTTTAGGAGATATCGAAGGTTAAAGTTTTCTAACCTTTCTCCGTCGATATCCAGCCTTCATCCGTCGATATCTCCGCTTCTATTGGGAGTAGAGGGTCGTCATTGTAGTCCAAAATGTAGGGTTTTGAAAGGGCTTTAATTTGGTACCTGTCCGAAGCCTGTATCTCTAACCGTTTAGGAGATATCGAAGGTTAAAGTTTTCTAACCTTTCTCCGTCGATATCCAGCCTTCATCCGTCGATATCTCCGCTTCTATTGGGAGTAGAGGGTCGTCATTGTAGTCCAAAATGTAGGGTTTTGAAAGGGCTTTAATTTGGTACCTGTCCGAAGCCTGTATCTCTAACCGTTTAGGAGATATCGAAGGTTAAAGTTTTCTAACCTTTCTCCGTCGATATCCAGCCTTCATCCGTCGATATCTCCGCTTCTATTGGGAGTAGAGGGTCGTCATTGTAGTCCAAAATGTAGGGTTTTGAAAGGGCTTTAATTTGGTACCTGTCCGAAGCCTGTATCTCTAACCGTTTAGGAGATATCGAAGGTTAAAGTTTTCTAACCTTTCTCCGTCGATATCCAGCCTTCATCCGTCGATATCTCCGCTTCTATTGGGAGTAGAGGGTCGTCATTGTAGTCCAAAATGTAGGGTTTTGAAAGGGCTTTAATTTGGTACCTGTCCGAAGCCTGTATCTCTAACCGTTTAGGAGATATCGAAGGTTAAAGTTTTCTAACCTTTCTCCGTCGATATCCAGCCTTCATCCGTCGATATCTCCGCTTCTATTGGGAGTAGAGGGTCGTCATTGTAGTCCAAAATGTAGGGTTTTGAAAGGGCTTTAATTTGGTACCTGTCCGAAGCCTGTATCTCTAACCGTTTAGGAGATATCGAAGGTTAAAGTTTTCTAACCTTTCTCCGTCGATATCCAGCCTTCATCCGTCGATATCTCCGCTTCTATTGGGAGTAGAGGGTCGTCATTGTAGTCCAAAATGTAGGGTTTTGAAAGGGCTTTAATTTGGTACCTGTCCGAAGCCTGTATCTCTAACCGTTTAGGAGATATCGAAGGTTAAAGTTTTCTAACCTTTCTCCGTCGATATCCAGCCTTCATCCGTCGATATCTCCGCTTCTATTGGGAGTAGAGGGTCGTCATTGTAGTCCAAAATGTAGGGTTTTGAAAGGGCTTTAATTTGGTACCTGTCCGAAGCCTGTATCTCTAACCGTTTAGGAGATATCGAAGGTTAAAGTTTTCTAACCTTTCTCCGTCGATATCCAGCCTTCATCCGTCGATATCTCCGCTTCTATTGGGAGTAGAGGGTCGTCATTGTAGTCCAAAATGTAGGGTTTTGAAAGGGCTTTAATTTGGTACCTGTCCGAAGCCTGTATCTCTAACCGTTTAGGAGATATCGAAGGTTAAAGTTTTCTAACCTTTCTCCGTCGATATCCAGCCTTCATCCGTCGATATCTCCGCTTCTATTGGGAGTAGAGGGTCGTCATTGTAGTCCAAAATGTAGGGTTTTGAAAGGGCTTTAATTTGGTACCTGTCCGAAGCCTGTATCTCTAACCGTTTAGGAGATATCGAAGGTTAAAGTTTTCTAACCTTTCTCCGTCGATATCCAGCCTTCATCCGTCGATATCTCCGCTTCTATTGGGAGTAGAGGGTCGTCATTGTAGTCCAAAATGTAGGGTTTTGAAAGGGCTTTAATTTGGTACCTGTCCGAAGCCTGTATCTCTAACCGTTTAGGAGATATCGAAGGTTAAAGTTTTCTAACCTTTCTCCGTCGATATCTATTGGGAGTAGAGGGTCGTCATTGTAGTCCAAAATGTAGGGTTTTGAAAGGGCTTTAATTTGGTACCTGTCCGAAGCCTGTATCTCTAACCGTTTAGGAGATATCGAAGGTTAAAGTTTTCTAACCTTTCTCCGTCGATATCCAGCCTTCATCCGTCGATATCTCCGCTTCTATTGGGAGTAGAGGGTCGTCATTGTAGTCCAAAATGTAGGGTTTTGAAAGGGCTTTAATTTGGTACCTGTCCGAAGCCTGTATCTCTAACCGTTTAGGAGATATCGAAGGTTAAAGTTTTCTAACCTTTCTCCGTCGATATCCAGCTTCATCCGTCGATCATCT